>NC_140911.1:14065694-14133363 GCF_045865225.1 Trachurus japonicus
AGCAAATGCCACAACAACTGCCCTTACGAAAGAAAAATATATTGCAATATATTAGAAAATATCATGTGATATATTAGGCAATATATTCCCATATATGGGATTTAATTTTTATATTTTCCAATATATTGCAATATATGCATGGATCATATATGTGTATATATTGAGAAATATATTGAAATAAAGACCAAAAAGGCACTATATTTTTAAATATTTTATATATTTATATATATATGCATGGATCATATATGTGTATATATTGAAAAATATATTGAAATCAAGGCCAAAAAGGCACTATATTTTTTTTAAAGCTGTACAGAAATGGCCGTTTGTCCTGTTTGTCGCGCCGAGTTGTCACGAGCTGCAACACGAGTTTACCCGAGTAAGGAAAACGAATTTGATTGGTCGTTATCGAGTGGGCGGGATATTCAAAGTTTGGGGCGAGCCCGAGCTCCGTGTGTGTGTGCGTCTCTCAGACGTTTGAATGACGGATGACAGATCCAATATCAGTGGCTGATGAATCGTGTACAGGCTGACGTATAATCCGTGCGCCTGCATTATCCAATGCGAAAAAAAAAATACACAATTTCATCCCGGATTTACTCAAAAATAGAATTTTGCACAAAGTTTGGCCTACATCGTCTGTAAGATGAGTTATCACATTAATTTTATGATCCAGAGTGGGCTCAAATTCAGTTTTCTTTTCTGTACACCTTTAATGTTTTATATATTTTCATATATATGCATGGATCATATATGTGTATATATTGAAAAATATATTGAGATCAAGGCCAAAAAGGCACTATATTTTTTAAATGTTTATATTTTATACAACATACACACACACACACACACACACACACACACACACACATATATATATATATATATATATATGTGCGTGTAAAACATTTAAAAAATATAGTATATAGTATAGTATATGTGTATATTTATAACCCCCCCCCCCCCCCCCCCCCCTGTAACAAGTTAAGTAATTTATCTAACATCACAATTAGTCCGAAGCTGAAGGTAAAAATTCAATTAAAGTAAATATCCTGCATAGTTCTCCTCCTCTGTGTCCTCTGATCAAATAAAAATAAAATGTTACCACAATGAAACAAAATCCATTGGCTGTCTCATCGTGAGCATTTGAACATGATTGGTTGATCTGACTGACATAATGGCTCTTGGCCAATGACAGCTGTGCGCGCCTTTCCGGCGCCAAATTTGAAAATAACCGTTACTGCTGCTGTGAAACGGGAACCGCCGCGACGCACTTCAGTCGTTCAAGAATGACCAGTCATGTGGATTATTTTTACGATACGGATAAATGGACAAACAGTCGGCTGGAACCTGGTCCTAGCGAGAGCTTGAGTGAATTTAAATCCTGCAAAAAATACCAGGTAAGATATTTCTCTGTTATTATTGTGGCGTTGTTGGTGTCAGGGATTCAAACGAGGCAGGCTTCTGGTGAGAGGGAGGGGGGCTGTGTAACGTTAACGGATGTGAAGTCCTGGACATGTCTCGACATGTCACCATGGAGGGTTTTTTTTTCTTATTCTCCTTGTTCTAAACCAACGGTGAGGAGGATGTTTCAGCCGGTACATGGCTTCATTAACGTGTTTACAGAGAAAAGGGTTAGAAAGAAAAGAGAGAAAAGCTAATCGCCATTAGCACATGAGCTATCCGGCTTTCAACCCCGTAGTAGCATTCTAGCGAGCGGCTAACTGGTAGCGTTAGCGGCTAACTGGTAGCATTAGCCACCGGTGTAGGCACCAAATGTGGAGGCTCCGGGCTGCCAAAACCGCCCTGACTAATCTGATGTTTGTTAAATCTACAAAACGAATTACCGAACAAACACCACCACTTCTGTGTGCACGCCTCTGCAACTAGTCATGGCTATCGTAGCCGTTAGCTTAGCTGCTGCTGACAGCTAACAGCAGCAGCTAAGCTAACACCAGGACGTCAGCTGTTAAAACCCTCCCGTTGTCGGACACAACATGAAACTACTCCAATTAGCTCAGTCATGTTGTAACAAAGATATCTGCTGGAAAAAATATTTTTTTCATGGGCTGTTTATTGAGTTACACTGTTTTGAACACTGTGTAAACATAAGTGAAAGTTCCTTTAGAACAGTGGTTCCCAAACGGGGGGGCGGTAAACCGGCTTCGGAATGTGTTTTATTTTGAAAATTAACCGGATTCTTCCGCTGTTTCTTTGTGCGACTTCCTGCCCGGCTTGACAGGCTCGCTCGCGGCCATAGCTCGCGGCTCGCGCGCCGCGCCGCTGCTGCTGTGAACCGGAGCGACGTGGCTCCGGTGTGACACAGTCGTTAACATCAAAGGGCTCCGCTTCTCGCTGCTTCGCGGCTACTCGCGGCGCGCGCGTGTGTGTGTGAGAACCACTGCTTTAGAAAACGCACTCTGCTGCAGAAGAAAACAACATGAACTATGCTAGTAACAGAAACTACTGGAGATGAGACACTACACTGACTGTGGCCTCTTAGCATGGTTACTAATACTCACTCCTGTTAATAAAAGTAAAGTATCACTGATATTAGTGTATACTCGGTTGATGAAGTATTAGTCATCCAGCTGAAAATGATATAGCCTGCAAATAAGCCATCATTAGTGAATCCAGTTTATACACACAGGTGTAATAAGTTCAATTCACCCTTCATAGGTTGGACAAAATAATAGAAACTTTAAAGTCAAAGATATGTGGCAGTCATTTTCATTAGGATATTAGTTCTAAATATAGTGTTATTTGAGTAATAATAATCAGGATCAGCCGCAAAATAAAATAAAAAAAAATCATTCTATCCTTAATACTGTGACACAGCTAAAGATATTTTTGTCCTTGATTAATTAATGTTTTACTCTGTTTCTAATTGACTGAATACTCTTTGTTATGTCAATCTGTATTTTACACAGCCAAGGACCCACAGCAGTGCTCTACCCATGAGATCATCGTGCTGGAGAACCCGAAGTGACAATAGAGCAAAAGATGATGGGGTACAGACTTCAACATGCAAACAGGTAGGCAAACAGACCAAGAATTATGGCAAATGCATTTTGCTTCTTAAATTTTTTCATTAAACCTAGTTCAGATTAATTTCAGTTCAAGTTTTTAAAGTGATAGTTCACCCAAAATTGAAATTGCACTCATTATCTACTCACCCTCATGTCGACTAAGGGCTGGGAGGAGTTTCAGAGTCCTCAGTGGCTTCTCTCTTACAGGGGGTCTCGACGTAGCAGTGCATGTCCATATAACGGTTGCAAATGGATACCAACTGTCTTCATAACAAAAAGACACACCAAAAAACATCCAAATACCTCCATGCTGCTCGTATGTAATGTTCGTCTTGTATTGAAGCCCCGAAATGCGAAATTGTCCCAAAAATCAATGAAATAAGTCAATTTTTCGAGCTTCTCGAAGCTCTTCTTCCCGGTTCGTCATATTTGGACGAACCAGGGTCTGTTCTCTTCCCGGTTCGTCCAAATATGACGAACCGGAAGAGGAGCTTTTAGAAGCTTCCGCTACAAAACAAGCTTGAAAAATTGACTTATTCAATTTTTTCCGGGACAATTTCGCATTTCGGGGCTTCAATACAAGACGGACATTACATACGAGCAGCATGGAGGTATTTGGATGTTTTTTGGTGTGTCTTTTTGTTACCAAGACAGTTGGTATCCATTTGCAACCGTTATATTGACATGCACTGCTACGTCGAGACCCCCTGTAACTCAGAGAAGCCACGGAGGACTCTGAAACTTCTCCCAGCCCTTAGTCGACATGAGGGTGAGTAGATAATGAGTGAAATTTCAATCTTGGGTGAACTATCGCTTTAAATGTATAGCACCATCCCTACAGAAGTAATTGAAATTTCCACAGGACTGATGCTGGCTAGCCTCGCATCACCAGGCTCTTCAGACAAGCGAAGAGCCTGGTGTGAGTTACCTCCCAATTAGTCTGCATTCTGGTTCCTGTCTGTAGCTGATACCGAAATCACCAAATTCACCAAAATAAAAGTATTCACCAACATAAAACTTATAAAATAACAGGGTACCCGCGGGGTCTTAAAAACTTGAAAAAGTCTTAAATTTGATAACTATAAATTAAGGCCTTGAAAAGGTCTTAAATTTAGTTTACAAGTCTTAAATTTCATTCTCAAAGGTCTAGGGGTGTAACGGTACATGTATTTGTATTGAACCGATTCGGTACGGGGCGTTCGGTTCAGCACAGCGCTGTGAACGAGTGAGTTTCGGTACAGAAGTTGTGTGTGTTTACAGTCCGCCTGCAGCTACACGTGCAGCCCGTTTACGTCGTGGCTATCGCTAATGCTACTGCTAATGCTACCGCTAGCGAGAAAACAGAGGCTTGAAGACCCTCCTGCTTTTGGGAGGAATGGAGGTGGAGGTGGAGGTGGGGGGGCTGTGGCTCCTATCTCCTCTCTGTCTGTCTGCCTGTCCGTCTGTCTGTCTGTCTGTCTCTCTCTCTGTGTCTGTGTTGCGCACAAGCTCCAGTACATGTGGATCTGCTGGAGATGCGCCCAGAGCAGGCGCACGTCGCTGCTGTGTTGACACTACGCACTGTGCCTCGTGATGACCCGCGTTATTCATTCATTTATTTATTTATTTGCGGCCGAACGGTTGCATCGTCAGGCAGCCGTTGTGGCATTTGCCCACATTGCCCTATGGTCAGTCCGTCACTGGCTCGAACTGTTAGTGCTGCACTTTACATGTAAAAAAAATAAATAAAAAAAAATCATTGTAAGGCTGTATGTTTTGTTATTTTGAGAATAATTTATTGAACTTATTAGGCAGCACTTTACAACAGTAGCCTTTTATATTTTTTTCATATTTTGTATAATGGCTTGGTTTAGTTTAATAAGTTTATTTGTATCAGGGACAGAATGTACCTACAACATAGCATTAGTAGGTGAGTAAAATAATTACATTTGACTAAAACATGTAAATTTGGTTTAGAAAAATTCCTAATAAACAACAAGCAAATTTATGTTTTGCATTTTGTTCTCTTACCGAAAATGAACCGAACCGAGACCTCAAAACCGAGGTGCGTACCGAACCGTGATTTATGTGTATCGTTACACCCCTACAAAGGTCTTATTTTTTATCTATCTGCATGATACATTGCAACAACATAACTGTATCTACTTGCAAAAAATCATGGAATGCTGCGTTGGCAAACGTAAAATGACTGTTGCGAGGTTGGTCTTAAATTTCATTAGATGTGGTCTTAAAAAGGTCTTAAAAAGTCTTAAATTTGAGTTGCAAAATTCTGGGGGTACCCTGAATAAACATTAACTTGTAATACAATAAAAGCAAAATGTCAATTTAATGGCTCAGGGACTTTCTTGTAAATTATATTCCTTAAATTAAAGAGTTTTACCGCATTTTATTAGCTTGGTGCTTTTATTTTGAAGGAAAGGTCTGTCTCTCTCGCCCTGGATCCGTTTCCTACCAAAACAGCGGGTCAACGGCCCCAGACTAGATGCTGGCTGACTGAGTGATAGAGTTGAGGGAAATCATTGACTATACAGCTGAATACCGACTGAATACTAACATTAAACTAGTGGTCTATTATCTTGTTTTTACTGGTGTGGAGTCTGGACTCCAGTAGGGATAGGCATTTCAAGCGAAAGTATTTGATAATCGCGGAGTACTAATCGATTGACTCTTTGACACCCCCCTCCAAACCCCCTGTGAATGATCTGATGTTTGATGTTAGGTTGAACATTAGAATGAAGCAAAGAACGTCAGAGCATTTTATACAGATAATTTAAATAATATTTAAAAAAATCTCTTTTTTTTTCTCTCTTTTTCCCTAGATGCACCAAGGAGCCAGCTGATTACTACCAATTGGAGGGTGGACATCTCTTCATCTGCTACATACATACATCTGCTTTATCTGCTACATCAATTTTCTTTTGGCTATTTATTTCTTTTCCACAGTTCCAAAAGTATATGTATTGTCTGTTCAATGGCATTCTTTAAAAATGTTGCACTGTTCAGAAATGTAGAGTCAGTCACATTTCCTTTGTCTGACCATATGCCAGGCCTGTTGGCAGGGTTCTTACGGATCCTTAAAAAGTCTTAAAAGGCATTGAATTCATTAATCTAAAAACAAGGCCTTAATTGGCATTAAAATGTCTTAAATCAATTTTTCAAAAGTCTTAAAAATGTTAACACTTGGTAAGTGGTATTTTATGGTGGCCGTCAACGCTAAATTTCTCACAGCCACCAGATTCCGAGTCAGTGGTGGTTTTTTTTTTTTTTTTCGGACTTTTTATGCATTTATTTTGAAAGGACAGCTGGAAAGAGACACAATCCAATGTTCATGTAGCAGTCACTTTACCTTGGATCACATAGGAAAGTGGGTAAAATTGTCCCTAACCCTATGTAATTGATGTGAGGTGTTTCTTTTTTTTCTGCATTTGTGTTTATTATGAAGTTGGTCTTAAATTTAATTTCAAGTGGTTTTAAAAAAAGTCTTAAATTTAACTTGGCTTAAGCTGTAGGAACCCTGGTTGGGGTTTTAATAGGCCTGTATAGCTCCCTACCTCAAACTGGGTTCAGTATCTGTGCCTGATTAAAAGAAAATAAAGGTTGCTTTTGATAAATTACCCAGTCTGTGTTAATATGTGGTATAAAGGTTTGTGCACATATTGCAGTTTGCATATTTAAGTATTCATCCACAATATATTGAACACATATGTCATGTTTTTGTTTCCATATAATTTTCCATATATTAAATATATTCCACAATATATTGAACACATAGCCATACATATATTTCATGTATAATTTTACATATATTTAAAATATATTCTACCATATATTGAACATACATGTGACACTATATCTTTTCATATATTATCAATACATTTTATCATATAAATCTGAATACATTATGGTGGATATTTATAAATATAAAATTGCATATATTTTGGGATATATAAACCCATATATTATATATTCAGGTTTAATATATTTCAATATATTGAAAGGGGCAGTTTTTTGTATATTTTGCAATATATTGCAATATATTACAATATATTACATCAATATATAATATGTTGTATAATATATGTGTCATCAATATATTTTTCCATATATTGCAATATATAATATATTGTATAATATATGTGCCATAAATATATTTTTCCATATATTTACAATATATAATATATTGGAAAATGTAATGGAAGAATAATATATTACAATATATTACAATATATTGCAAGTAATATATTGGTAAATATATTTTTCTTTCGTAAGGGTGTGCAATGATGTGGCTGCGGTGAGGCGGCCGTGTGACGAGGCGACCAACTTTAAAAACTGACAACACAATTTTAAGTACAGCAAGGCTAACATTTAGCTTACCTGGTAGGGCTGCTCTCCCTATGATCAAGAAGACCTATGGTCCAGTCTGGGTTCAAATTCTGCTATTGGAGACCAATGCATTTTCTTGTCTCATCATCATTATGATCACTGTTATGTGTATACTGATTATAGTGTTTGTGTAATGTGTGGACTCTCTCTGTCAAAAATGCCAGGGCTTCTTTTTGGTGCCAGTCCGTCACTGCTCATTACAGTAATTGCTGAGATCTCTGAACATGTCATAGTTACAACATCTGACCAAACTCAGACCGTCAGGTTGTAAACAAGCTGACGATGCATTATTAAAACCACTTTGTTTTGATATCAAACCAAAAAGCATCATGTCAATATTGGTAATAAACCCTAGCAAAAGAAAATATACATGGAAAATTCTGCATAAATACGTCTGAGGCATAAGTAATTATAAGTACTTATGCCTCAGACTTTAGATTTCTGCATTGTATAATAGGAAAAAGCAGTCCATAAAAATGTAAAAATAAAAATAAAATGGACACAGATAAGTAATGTGCTGGGCAAGTTTCCAAATATATTTTTTATATATACTGTATAATAACTTTGAAGCAGTGATGAACTCAGACAAACAGGCTCGTTGGAAGGTACAGATCCTCTCATTTAACATGAAAATAGTCTCACTGCATCTCAAACCCTTTTATGATACTTTATACTCCCATGGGCTTTAGAGGTAACCAGACGTGGGACTTTGTACAGTAACACTTTCTATTCCATTCTATTAAGTCTGCAATAAATTATTCAAGTCATTATATAAGTTGTTAGGTCAACATTGACATTATTATAAGTTCATTTGGTGAACTTGAAATGTTAGAAACAATAATTTCAGATCCAGTTATCACAGAGCACTTTCTTTCTTTATGAACTGTATTTCTGAACACATGGCTTGAATTTTTGAACAGCTGGTAAATGTTCCTCTGTGTTCACCACTTTGCATACTGTCTAGCACTGGGCAGCTATAGTGTAGTTTGTCATTGAACTCTGTTTCTCTCTCTACAGAGGAATGGAGAAAATGAACCTAAAAAATAAGGTTTTGGCTCAGATAAACAATGAGCTGAAACTCACTAGAAAAGCTCTGCAAAGCTGGGGGTAGCTTCTTTGATGATACTTCTCTTCAGGGGGGTTGAGGTTTTTTGCTGTTATTCACATTGTCAAATGATACATTGTTATAAAAATATTTATCAGCTGGTTTAACCAGCGTATTCATCCTTCTTCTCGCGTTTCCTGTGGAGATCTCAGCCATGAATTTAAATAACTGTGTTATCATCACCAAGAAGAATGAATGCTAAAATTATGAAAGGTTGCGCAATTCAGAGATAAATTAGACTTCAGACTCTAGTGTACAATCCAAATCTGGCTCAGTTTTTTATTAAGTTTTTTGCAAAATCATGCAGACTTTACAATTCTAAAAGGTGCCTTGTTTTATCATTTTCAGCCAACAACAGCCTCTCATTTGCTGACTACAGCAGATTTTAGGTACCATAATTTCCGGACTATTGAGTGCACCTGAATGTAAGCCGCACCAGGGCTGCACTTGCATATAAGGCGCAGGTTTTCATGTGGCAACATGAGATATTTACACAGAAAGACACACGGAACTGGAAGATTTGTGGAACTATGCAAGTCTGCTCGCTTTTCCGCTGTTTTGGTTACGCTCCTCTCGGCCCATGTGCATTTGTTGAAAACGAAGCCGAAGATTAAATGACTCACCCAACACTGCTGCCCAAAGACATGGCGTCTCCACATGGCTGCCATCTTGGCTCAGTCTGCTCGCTCCCTCAGAACATTATGCCTATGGCGCAAATTCTAAAATAACCAGAATTTGCTCTGTTTTTTCAAACGGTTTGGTTTGTTATGAATGTCTGACTTTTCTATGAAAGTAACACGATTATGCAAAAAGTAATAATTATATAGCGACAAAATTTTAGCGCAGATGACTGGATCACCCATATACTGACTACTCTTTTTGATATCACAAAGTCATAAAAGTCATGTCATCTTTTTAAAGGCTGAATTTGTAGCTACGGGCTGTCCAGAGTTCTCTGTGGACTGAGCACTTTGACACTATCATTATAGAATCTAAACAGCTTTATGATCAAACAAGACATAAGATTAGCCCTTTATGCAATATGGGACCTTTAATCATGTTAGTGTGTTTACAGCCACTTAAGTTTTCCATGAAATGTTCAAGCATATGAGGATTAAGCAGGATTGTTCATTTCTGTTCTGAACAAGAAAGCAGACTTAACCTCTCCACATAGTATGTGTTCCTCTTTGCCAGATGACTGACTTCAGTCTTTCTTCACTATGACAAATGTTGTCATTTAATATTGAAGCTGGTCATGTAGCCATGTAATAAAGAGCAAAGCGTTTTAAGAAGCCAAAATTTCAATAAACACTTTCAAGGCATCATTAGCGCCCTCATTACACAACACATAACATGGTCAAGCCACAGCTCAGTCTAGTTTAATTAGTATGATGAACCTTGTCGTGTCAGTCTCTGCATGTAGGCTACACAACAGTGCAGCAAGTGAACTCAAAATCAATTGAATGTGGCACTCATTGATCAACTATGACATTTTAGCCTGTTGCAGTTTAAAACAGTCATTATCACAACCAAACAATGTTGAAATCCCCTGCTATTTTGTTGTAGTTCATCCATTAGAGAGTACAACAACGTACAATAATGGGAAGAAGCCAAGCCCAGGGTGAGTTTGCGCAGTTTAAGACAGTCTGACCCTAATCAATGATTTGTGGCCGCTACATGGACCACTGTCTTTCCTCCTCACTCTCCTGCTTTGTTTGGAGGTCTTGGCTTGGTGAGCAGTGTCTGGAGGTGGTGACAGCAGGAGGAGGGGGCCACTTGGCCATGACAGGAATTAATGAGACTTCCATGGGTAATGACATTACAAAGCTGTATGGCAGGGGAAAGTCAGAAAGGAGGATTACCAGGTATTCACTGTCACGGCCTCTCTTCCAGAGAACAGAGCGGGAACACACCTGTACGGCAACCCGACGACTGACATTCACAACAGCACTGGCCTGAATGGAAGCATGGCAGCTGGGCCATCTCATTTGTGGTGTCTGGGACTCCCACTACTCCCAGTGGCGTCAGGTTCATGGCAAGAAAAGACATCTGCCAGGCTGTCTGTTCGTCTCCTGTGGGGTTTCACTGAAGAGACGAATACAGTCTCTGGGAAAAAAATATATTGTTAGAGATAATCAATTACCGACATGCATCTACACTGTTGTTCTGATTACAGTACCAGCATCTGCTTAACATCTGAAAAGTATACAGTATTTGATTCAAATACTATATACAATTACACATGGAGACAGATTGTATGATGAATGAGTGTGTGCAGTAACAATGGCCATGACCTTTACATATTGCATCATCATCGTATTAATAATGCATTCTGCAGCACTTTGCACAGTGCCATTACTATGTTTCATATTGTGAGTCGAGAAACAGCAACAGTTCGTTCTCCTACTCTTGCTTGCCAGCTTTGTCTGTCAACCAGGCCTTAAGGGCCTGTTTAAAAATTAATGAGCAGTGCTTACACTGTAAATAACTGCTGGTAATGCACCGTGGGTTATTTGAAATGTAAAACCTACTGTCATGCTTTGATTATCTATGTATCTGCCCTGAGCATGGATCCGAGCACGGAAGCAGTGTTCCGTGCAGTCTGGTTGCTGGCTGACTTATTAAGGCTCGCTGTCACTTGTGCACATGTTGAACGGGTTCCCTTGAGTTGAGAAGCAATGGGGTTATTGCAGCAACATTTTGAGGGCACTTCATGTAAATATATAACACAACGTAGTTTTAACGGGGGGTAATTATTTTTCGGACTTACTGAAGATGCGCTGTACTGCAGAAAGTATGTCATAGAGGTAGATTGTTTCCAAAGAAGCTCAAACAGCCATTCTTTAATTTCACATTCATTCATTCATTCATCTTGAACTGCTAATCTGGGAAAAGCTTTTACACAGACAGTTTTCAACCAAGAATTGCATTGCAGAGGGCAGACAAATAGCTCCAGGACTCTGCCATCAATCAGTGTGTCAGTCCTCATTAGTTTTCTTTTAGATGTACCCTCCAACGAACCCATCCCTGTGCCTTTGTAATTGTGTGTCTACTGATACCAGGCTCCTGCCCAGTGAAATATTAATTTGGGTAAACTGTGCTGTTGTAATTTGGATTCCCACTGTATAGTCTCATGGTCACTCTTACTCTATATCGGACTGGAAGTCTATTTTCTGCCCCATATCAATTTTTCATACGCAGCCATTTGTCCTTAGGGGACAAATGTCATCCCAACACTGGATACTGAGTTTTCACCTGTCCCCGCGGTATTCCACTGACATTTCCTGGGCACTGAATGACGTGAGGGGAAAAGACTTGGTTAGACTTACTCTGTTCTTACTTACAAATGTGCCCTACTTCTATCAGACATAGCCCTGTTGCTTTGAACAATCAGACTGCTTTAGGTTCACGATAATATTTCACCCATGCTGAATAACAATCATCTCTGAGGTTTTTTTTTTTTTTGTTTTCATTACTTTCCATCCAGATGATACATTTCACCAGCGGCAACAATTGACCCTATGCAGAGCAACATGAATGAGTTTCGGAGGCACCTGATTATCAACCTGCTTGATGAGTCTGGGCTCTGCCTCCCACCCAGTTTAGAAAAAAAAAAACGAGTGAGGTTCACTCCAGATGGTCATGCCCTTTAGAAGTCACTCTCTTCCCTGCAATAGAGCGAGTTGGCTCCAACTCCCCAGACTGAGTGCTGGGATCAGTCCAGGCGGCTGCTGTTAATGAGCCTTGGTGTTCCCTCCTCTGTCATGCTGGGGTTTCTGGCTCATCTTATACCTCACTTCTGTTTCATCTGCCCATGTTTCTGCATGGGATCAGACAGGGGGAATTGAGAATCAGGTTAACCCTAAGAAACCAGCAGCTTCGGTCTGTCCCATGCATTGCATAGCAGCAGCTGACATCCTAACCCAGTTGTGTCTACACACAGCGTCATTTAAAAGATCCCATAGTTCATCTGAAGAGCAGCCAGTTTGCAAATTCTGTTTAAAATATACACACTGCAGTATATTCATGCTGACACACGTACGCAATTTCATTAATGCGTAATTCATGGTCAGTGTGAGAATGATTACTGTTTATCCACTCCAGACCAAACTGATTATATTTTCTTTTCATTTTATTTGTTCTTTGTGCTTTTATTGTGCAAAGACAATTATTTGACAGTAATTTCAAATAATCTGAATAAATTCAGGTTTTACAAGTTAATATTAAAGTTTAAGAAATTATGCATACAGGAAAATACTGCTATTATGATTTAAAAAAGGGGTTATTTTATTGTTCTAATATTTCTGCTTGTTGGAAAGAGTTGTGTTTTCTTTTTTTTTGGGTTGCTAAGTGTTGTTTTAAGATAATTCTATTTTCTGACCATGCCACACTGTGAAGCTGAGATGGCTAACATGCTGTCAAGCAGTTGCCAAATGATCCAACTAGTAGACACAGAGCAACATCAACATTCAAATGTCAAAATGAAACTTCTGGCCCGACATATGCATGCATCGTTAGTCCCAGTCTGGCCTATATACTTCCACAACTGGGCAGATTTTCTGTGTGTGTGCCAGAATTGGTCCAGAAATGCAAGTGGCATCTGAAGCTGTATATGGGCCCGATTCAGGCCATGAAACCATGTGTATACTGGGCCAGAAGAAAACAAGCATGTGGTCAGAGTATGGTACGGATTTATATCTGGGATGTTTCTGGCCACCTAACCAATACAAGCCCTTTATTTATTCTTCTTTAACTCTGGTTTGATCTCTTCCAGTGCCCAATGCACAGTCAGTTTATCAGATTTAACTGAAAATAGCTGTAGCTTCTGGAAACAAAGAGCAGTTATCAAACCAGAAAAAAATGTGTGTTGTAAAATGAAAACAGTGTGTAAGTTGAGGGAAACTCAGGTGGGGAAATTCACCTTGGTTTCTCTTTACCATTGGCATTGATGACAAGTGGTCCATGCTCAAGAACATACTGTACATGGACATTTCAGTGTGCTGCTTTGTAGTGGAGAATGGTTTAGCCTTATAGACTAATTGTATCCCCTACACAGCTTCACTGAGAGTAAAAGCATGCTTACTGACAGAACCTGCCCCTAAGCTACCATAAATATAGCCTCTGTAGGTAGGTAGTTAGCAACAGTTAAAACTTAACAATTAATGTTTCCCTTGAGATGAATTAAAAGTTGGTGTTTTTTTTTTACTTTCAATATAGCCTGACCATTAGCCAATATTTTTATCATCAGCCTCAGGCATACTTTGTTTTCAGTGCTAATTAGCAAACTATGTAAGGTGAACATCTAGACTAATTTGTCATTGTGAGCATTTTAGCATGCTGGTGGTAGCATTTAGTTTTCTCATTGTAGTAGAAGTCCAAAGAATATGATAAATTCTTTAGTAGAAATTACTCTGAGATGTACCAAGTTGTTTTGGAGGCGGGGGTCCTATGTGACGATAAAACAATATTCAGAAAACATAATTTTGAAGCACATTTAACAAACGGTAGAAACGATACCACCACGACAAGCAATTAACATCAAATCATAAAATAAACAAAATCATGAGATCAGATTCAACAATTAATGTGAAAGTATAATTACAGAGGAACAAAAAGGGAGATCCTCCGCGCTTTAGCTTGACAAACTCTGGACCGGTGCGTCTCAGGGCTGGAGACAGATGAGCAGTAGAGACAAAGGGAGGGCGCTGGAGCACATCGATTAATATAAAGTTATTGAGGTGCAGCTGCTGACGTTTCAACGTCGAACGTTGCGTGTCGAAACGTCAGCAGCCGCACCTCAATAAATTTATATTAATCGACCGTGTGCTCCAGCGTCCTCCCTTTGTCTATAATTACAGAGGCTACACTGTTGCCCACAATGTTGGAATTAAATATTTTTTCACCTCTTCTCATGAAATGATTGTGACAATGTGATTTATTCTTGATAGATAAAGTGTAATTATCTTCTCAAAACTAGTAACTGGGACTCAGGTGATTACTGACGTGTATAAACTGGAATAAAAAGATGAATGTGTCTTATTCCGACTTTATGGGCAACTTAATCAGTATAGTACAATAAAGAGTGTGATAATACAGATTCAATATCTGCAGGTATATCATTCCAGTCATAGGTAGCTGTAAAGATACTGTAATGGCTTTCTTTGTTGTTAAGTCAGACACAGCACAGGAGAGGAAAGTATTGTGCTGTACTGAGTGTCTCAATTACTGTAGGAGAGAGACAACACTAATAGTTTTAAATCAAGAGGATAACTGAAATGTATACATTTAAAGATAACTGCAGTGGCTGTCAAATTAAGGAATAGTCTCTTATTAGCAATAAAGAGAGGAAGAAGATTAGTTTTGTTAGCAACTAGATACTATATAAAATCAGCACAATCCAACATTGGTGAGATGAATTGTAAAGCATGTAGGCTACAGCTTCTTTTTAAAGGCAAATGAAAAGCAGTTTCTGAAAGGGTAAAGAAAACCAATACTGAGGTTCAATTTTTTCAACAGCATAATAATTATGGCATTTAAATGAAAGTTCAGAGTCAACCCATAGGCCAAGGTTTGGTGTGTTCAACTCTTTGCTGTGGCATACAAGCAGGCAATAATGCTTGAATAAACTGTAGGTTTAGAAATTTGGGTTTAATGCTTTGTCGAGTGCCAGAAATCAAAGTGTGAGATTTATTTTTACTGAGAAGTAATTTATTAGCAGAAAGCCCGTGCTGTAGAATGTTAAAATCAGATTGCACGGCTGATTCAGTGTGTATCAAATTAATTTGAGATTAATTTTAGATGTGTGTAAAGTTGAATACAATGTTCTGAACAAATCAAGGGAAGGTCATTAATGAAAAAGAAAAAAAAAAGAAAATGAGGCACACCTCATTCTTTTAATGCATCAAACTTTCTTCCTTGTACAACAACTCGTGTTCTGTTATATGAACCACAGAAGGTAGAGCAGTTCAACCAGAGAAATAAGTACTGACCCACCAAATCATACAGTCAACTTAATTTATTGTAATTCCTTGCAGATAAAGACATGACTTTTGAAAAAGCCGTATGGATTTGACTGTTATTTACTGAGATAATGACACAATTAGTCATTAATTAGTCTTTTTTTTTTTAACACGTTTGCCATTGAAAAGATGGGTCTGTAGGTATTGGCCTTGAGAGCATTCCCTCACATGAACATTTCCATATGGCAGGTATTTTACAAGCAGATGTGGACACACTAAAAAGGTGCGTGAGAGTGTGGGACAATGGTTGGAGAAACTTGACAGCCATCTAACCCCCGGACCATTACTCACGCTTAGGTCATTAATTAATGGTACCTTGTTCCTCGACAGCTGTTATTCTCCTGAAAGTGAAGGAGCTGAGAGGGTAAAAACATTACCAGTAGGCATCGAACAAACCAAGAGGAACTGCTGATTAATGCTTGAGTCAGACACATTAGTTACAAATACATTATTTATAGTTTTGATGAAATACCAAACTTATTTGGGATTTTTTTTTAAGCCATAAGCAAGAGGATCTTTGCAGTAACAGTATTTGGCATTTCTGGTGAAGGTTTTGCTCTTATTGCCTTTAACTGTCTGCACTTCTACAGTCAGCAGGATCCTTGGACTTTGGAAATGCGGACCATGCAATATCTTTCTGCCTGGAAATACTAACAAGGTCATAAGTTATCCAGGGAAGATGCCTCTCCTTGACTTGGTAGGAGCATGTTCATCTTTAGGTTCAGTGAATTCAAAATCTAAAAAGCTCAGGCATTTGGTACTACTTTTTCCAATGAATTGACATGAAGTCATTAATAAATTGATCAACATGAATATAATTGTATTTATTCTTATAGTGCCTGATTCCAATGAATTTTGGTGGCAATTTAATTTTTGATAAATGTGATATGTGCATAATCTGAAACTAGTAATGTAATATCCAGTCAAAAATAAATGCACAAAGACACAGACAGGATGGAAACACCAACATAAAAGAAACACCATGCAATCAACAAATAAAGCAATGAATTAATAAAAAAGTTAATACACTTGAAAAATCGAATGTGTGTTATATTTACAGCAGGATTCCAACATTGTGGCTGTTGATAGAAACTCAAAGTTTCCTGTAAAAAAGGAACCTGGAGAATAAATGAGCAGCAGTTTCAGGGGAATGACAGCAGTTTATATCAAAGTCTTTTCCTTTTTCTTCCTCTGAACTGAATATCGAGCCTATGCATGAGTTTAAAAGAAACATCCTTAATTTTGCATTGTTACGTATGCCTGAGTTCAGCCTCACAGCATCAGATGTGTTTACAATGAAGAGCATTTTTAGGATTGTGGCAAGTTCTTTCAGAGGCTTGAAAGCTTTTCAAGCAAGCTTGGATAATGGTGGAAGCCATCCACCTACAAGCCAAGGGAAAACACAGTAGCCTAGTGTTAAGCTGCGGTGTAACTCAGTCCAACTGTCCAACACTTGGGTGGATGCAGAGTTTACCACCGAGCACCCGGACTGTGAGAAACATGTGAAAGGTAAATGTTTGTTTGTTTGTTTTGTGCTGCTTCCACATGATGTAGTGTTAAACTGGAGATGCTAACTTGCTAAGTACGATCACAGATACACGTAGGCCTATACGATTATTAGCCCATTAGCGCGCTAGCAAGAACTAGCATTTGTTTCCAATGTGATAGCAGCTGTTGCTACAGTGTGTTGCTAATGTTACCGGCTAGTTTCAGGCTCTCATAGACTCCTGAGTCTGAATGACATAAAATAAAACCGTTTAAAATGTTCACAGTGGACCCGCTGCTTGTGCTGGACCAGTTGAAGTTCATATCTACGGTAGAAGTTTACCATCCAGCTAGCAATCAGGGTGAACTGGACTGTTGTTGCCAGTCTGTAACCTTAGCGACCGTTCCCTGGACAACCATCTGCCGCTCTTCACCAGATGGAACCCCACAGGTTCATCATCCTTCTCAGAACTGATGGATATGTGAGTAAAAATTGATCAGTGATCTGCTTTTATTGTGAATCAGTCCTTTGTTTCTAGTCACAACACTCGGGCCTGCAACAGGTTTCATTTTGTTTTGTTTTTCTTTGAAAACTGTGTGTGTGTATAGCCTATCTAGCCTATGTAAAAAGGTTTTTTTTTTTTTTTAAATGTAGACACTTAAAAAAGGGTAACACTTTAAAGGTAGGCTATCTATTTACTATTTACAGACATTGATTTTAACTGAAAACTAGCCTACTGGAAAGTTTTTTATACTGGAAAGGGAATCAATGTGTTTGGCATTTTGTGTGCGTTGTATGTTTATTAAAAATATTCCTTTATAACTTAATTCAATATTTTAATTGATGATATTGTATTTGTGGCCTATATATTTTGTGTTTAGTTCATTAAAGTGTAGTTGAGTTAAAGGGAGAAAACATAAAGTTATTAGACGGGACCACATTAGCCTACTGGCGCCGCCGCAAAGCTCCAGAGCTGGAGGGAGACTGCTCGCGCTGGGAGAGAAGCAGGAAGACTCTAGTTTATGTTGAACAGGTAATCTTTGGTTTTATTGTGGAAGTTGTGAAAAGCCATGTTTCGTTTCTGCTGGCAGGCCTGTTGCTCCGCTCTGCTGCTGAAGGGAGGCGTCGTTAGGAGGCAAGGGGTGTGTGTGGTACAGTACATAAAAGTACAGAGGGCCCGCCCATAGTACTTACAACCCCCCATTACTACTTGGTTAACCATAGTTTGAACGAAAAGTGAAAAAAAAGAAAAAAAAAAAAACATTTACTGCAATCTGTGGGATCGGTGAAAAAAATATTAAAATGCCTTTATTTTACATGGCAATTCATTTAAAAATCATATAGCCAACATGTTGCGACTACCAACACTGGTCTTCATCAGGGCTTTACAACCCCCATAACTACTTGATTAACCATATACATTAGCTACATGGGATAGGTTGCACAGTTGAAATAATGAAGAATTCTACCTCTAAGCTCATAATAGAATCAGTAGACATTTTCAAATATTTCACTCTCAAATGATGTGAGTAAGTTAGCAAACCTATTTTAACAAAGTCTAAATACTGGTTACTTAATGAATGATTCAGAAACCAGAGACTAAACAGAATATCTATTGTCTTCTGTGGTCGAGATAAAAGTGGGTCAAAAATCCTTGTTTGCTCTCTTCCTTCACACATGAAGACCCCTCTCCCTGAAGACACAGTTAGAGAGAGAAACCTGTGTTGCCTCAGCAAGCAAATAAAAAAATCTGAAATATAATAAGACAAAAGTGTGACTTAAGGCACTAGCAGAAGCCACCACAGACACATTAGCCTGAGGTCTCCTGATTAAAGCTGCAACAGCCGTAATAATATAACAAATGGTGGTGGAGTTTTTACAATTATGTGAGTCATTATGTTCCTTTGCAGACACACATCTGTTTGTAGAGAAAAGTATTTGTGTGATCATCTTTAAATGTAGCCTTTATTTGTGGGGGAGGTAGACTACAGGCAGGAAGCAGCTTTAAGTTTAAGTATGTGTAGGCTCCATGGGTTTCTTCTAGCAGAAAAGGAAAGCCTCTCCTCTGGTCCCCTGTGAAGCAATTTGTTGAGGTAGCACATAAATTACACAGACGGGTCTCGGTGCCACTTATTGCAGACAGATCAGATCCTGATTGAAAGTTCTGGATATAAAAAGCATGTCTGATTTGTCTGATCTTCCCTCTGAAATGTTACTGGACCCGTGTTGAATGAAATGCTATGAATCATTATTAACAACCACTGTGTACAGCATGTAGGACTGTTTGGCATATGGGAGGTACCAAAAACCGACATAGAAAAGATTATAGTTTGACTCTAGATAAATACCTCGTTAGAACGGGATTATCTTATCTCCTATCTACAGTATATCATTAAAATAATGACAATTAGGTTTGTGGAATGTCATAAAAATAAACAACATAATGTCCTAGATTCACGTGGGAATCAAATGCTACTTTCCTGTGTAATATTGGCCCATACATCCATAATAATCTCCACCTATCACATACTTTTTGTACTTATTGCCTTTCTTCTTATTTTGTTACTATGGCTGTGGATGCAGGCTAACAAGAAAACACAATGTGGCTCATAATAACCTGCAGCATAGACAATGTATTGGCTGTTTTTTTTCTTAAAAGTCTCAAGTCTTAAAAGCAAACCTTAGTGGTTAAATTACTTGTTACATTTTGGTTAATCAGCACTGTGGTTCCCTCTAACAATACCATCTGTCATGCTCACATTGGATCTTGTGTTTTTTCTACATATAAATTGTAAAGCACACATTGTGGTTTAACCAGAGTAAATTACTTACCACCGATGGCTAACTTACTGTACGTTGGAGGTTCTGTTCTCACAGTGAGGCTCACAGTGCTGTACATATGGCCAACTTAGATATTTAATTAAGCTTCACAACTATAGTATATATTTTTTTCCAAAAAGGCAATTAGTGACAAATCTTGTGACAGTAAAAGAATAAAGCAAAAAAAGTTTACTATCACTTCTACTTCTCCGTCTGACTGGTCGTTTTACATGTAAATAACTGAAATTAACAGTTTGAAAGTGGCTGCTGTTAACCTGTTAGTTTTAATAGCCTGTGCTTCAGTCACTGTTTCGTACATGTTCCACTGTCTGACAACAGTCACAGAAAAACATGCAAGGGAGAAGATATTTATTGCAACTTCTGCTGTATTAAAATAAGGAAGAGATGCAACCAGCATGATACTGTCTGAGAAGAAACCAAACACAATGCCATGAGGTCACAATTCTGGTAATTAGTGCAGCATTAAGCAACGTTTGAAAGAGATTGAAGCTGCCTTTTAATTGGTTGAACATGACTTACCACTGGCTAGTTAGCTAGCTAAAAGACATGGGAATAAGAAATCAATGGAAGTAGCATAACTTTTTAGGTTCTGTAGAATGGACAAGAAAGTTGTGGAATAAAAAACAAGTAATAAATAGTGAGATAAACTTATTTTACACTTGACAATTGAATACTATATATCTATTAGTTACTGATGTCTCCAGCATTGATTCAGAATTGATTTTTTGACCACACAGGAGTAGCACAGCAAAACACAGTTTGGTGGTATGTAGGTAACACACAGTAGGTTGAGTGGAGCTGTGTTTGCGTTCTGCTATGGCAGGGTACAACGCTGAAATAAGGAGTGGATATAAAGAGTAATGTTCAAATGAAACTATTGATTAGCACACCAAAATATGTTTTTAAAGACACAACCTCACAGTAGGAAATTACTGTGCTTTTTTCTCCCAAAAATAAATAACATAGACGCAGTAAATCATTCACTTTCTTGACAGTGAGTTTCCTGCAAATATAATATGATTTTTTTGGTGTAGGATAAATTAGAGTTTCTCAGAGTTTGGATCAGATAATCAGTACAACAGATGCTCGTTGTGAAACTACAAGCACACAAAGCAGCAGGACTTTTGTACTGTATTGAAGACTAAAATGCCGTAAATTATAATTACAAATCTGCAGTGGAGTGTACACAGTGAGTCTGCACTTCACAGATATTCTGTTTTCATCACACAATAATCGAATAAATTACATGTCACATTGTGGTATGCTTCTTTGTAATGGAACAGGGAGAAAAATAAAATGGTGTAAGCTTGCATTGTGGTTCTAACACTGAAGTGGTTGAGAGCACAGGTCTTTGCCTTTCATGTTTTCAATTTAACCCTTGGTGAATGAATGTGATTATGCAAATGACAAAAGGACATCAAAAGGTAGCTGTCTCATTTTCTCTTTACAGACAATCAATGAGATTTGGCTGAAATACAGGACAAAACCGCTTCGATGTCATAAGACCAGCAGATATTCAATGAAAATCTCTGCCTTTGTTTGGAATATAATGGGTCCTTAGGCGGCTGCTAGAAGGAAACCTGGCCCTTAGTGTGTCCGCCTCACAGACATACAGTACAGCTCAAACAGTGCACAGATAAATACAGACATAATCAGAGAAAATCGACGTCAGCCGTGATGTCACTGGAAAAGTTATGCCCAAACGGTATCATGGCTAGCCGGCAATGGAGCTTGAAAGTTTGGGAGCATTTTACCAAAATAAAAGAGAAGAATGTGCAATGCAAAATCCGCAAGGCAGGGTGGGGGGGATAAGCTTTAATTTACGTATGATTCCATTAGTCGACTAATCGCAAAAATAATCGATGATGATGATTGACGTCGATTATCAGGACCAGCATGTTTGATATTATCACACGTTCACATAAAACATGTGAATTTGTGATAAGTGAATGTATAGTGTGATGTAATTGTCACAAATGATCTCATTGAAAACGTTAGTCTATGATTCATGCAAACCTTTGTTCAGTTCATCCTCCGTATTGTCCTAAGGACATGCGTTCTTTGGGAATTTCTTTTGAATATGTTTATAGTTAGATTTACATGTATACAAATGCATTTCAATCTTTTGTTTCAGAACAAGCTGGAGGTTGATGGAAGTTGGTTTTGTCCAAAGCAGTACAGTAGCAGCAGGTATGTGCACATAACCTGTTGAAATGGTTTTCAAATAAACTTGTAAATCTTTCAAAAGGTGTGTTTTGATGTGTTGCTGGACCATCAATGTATAGCTAAATGATGTTTTAAGAGTTGATTCTCCAGTGCCAACTGTGAACAAGGAGCAAAATGTGTTAACACTTCTCTGTGTTAAGCAGGTTTTTGATTAATCATTCTTTTGGTTTCTTTGTGTTTTTGTTTCTGTGTATAACCAAAAAACACTTTCCTGACATTGTTGTCTGCCTAATTTATTTGGACTGTTTTGTTGCCAAATACCCACATTTTGCCAGGATGAGGGGATTAGAGCAATTAAGGGAATATGTCCACTGTTCAAGATATTCTTTCTAAATCTGTGTCCTGCTGACAATAAAGTGCTGCAGAACCTCAGTAATTCTACTATGTGTGGAAAAACAAGCTGCACCAAATTGATTCTTTTGTGACAAAGTTTTTGTTGGTATTAAACAGGTGATGGAAGCTTTGGCATACAAATGGATCTGCAGTCATTTTCACATCAGATTTTGTCTTTCTGTGAATGTGACTTTACATTGGCCTGAAAAAAGAAAAGAAAAGAAAAAGATAAATACATTGTTCCTTTTATTATACAATGTTCATCAAAATAAGTTACCTATAATGTTTTTCCACAACCATTTTAATTTTGATTTGAATATAGTGGAAACGATAACTGACAGGCAATGACAAACACTGAGCTTTAAAGTCACTTTCTCACCCAAGTGATTGAATCCATCTAATATTACTGAGCTCTGCAACACTTGCCCAGGTTGTTCAATATCAGGAAGTTCATAATGTAACACTTGATGTCCCACCGGATTAGGCAGTAATTACATGAAATGAATACTTTAATTATGTAGACGCTTCTGATAAGTGCATATTTGCCCTTGGTGTAGTTTGTATTCCAGGATCCTGAGCACATTCTCCACAGATCATGAAACTGAAATCTACCCTCGCCACTTCCTTTCTATTTTGGGGGCGTGGAATTTCACAAGGGACTTGCCTATATTGATAATCATGTGCATACTGCAGGCATATCTTCCTCTGGGATTTGTCCTTACATGAATGGCCCCTGGAGCTATTATCTGTAACGATAATGACTCTCCCTGTCTGCTGCCTTACTGGCCAAGGTCCTGAGAATGAGGCCAGAAACCACATTCTTCCCTTCTTCAGTCTGGACAAAGAGAAATCCCCTGAAAATGTGTCTCATCTCAGCTTTTTTGTCGTTTTCCTCCTCATCCTGCTGCTGCTAACTTCATCTTACTAATGCTCTGTGGAATCTAGTTGGACAGTTGCTACATTTTAACTAAAAAAGACTTGTTGATATTTATCTACACAGAGATATTTTGAGTTGACCAGAAGGTTGAACACTGAAGTTACCAAACTCTTCTCTTTTTTTGTTAACACTGTCAAGGGCATATCTGCTCTTTCAGTTCTTGTGCTTCGAATTACCTGGAGTGCTTTTAATTCTCTTGGTTTTGTCTTTGTTACTGACTGAAGATGTTCTGTCTGAAATTGCTTCCATGCCAGGAACTCAATTTACAAAAACAGATGAGGTCCAAAGAATGCAAATGAATGAGTCAGAGACATGCCACCCTAATTTTGGTTTGCATCCAAAGGTGAAGGACTTTGAGGCTCTATGAAATAAAATTAAAACAGAGACAGAACATGTGCTGATTTTTTAATTATTCTTATTTGTAATGTTTTTGTGACAGATGTATCACATAATTTCAGATATTTCTCCAAAGTCCATTTAACAATTTTACTCATTTTTGGTTTTTACATTCAATGAATTGATGTCAGCCATGCATGTGTCACTTTGATGCCTATTTGAATATCATCTCAACTGTTTGCACAACAAAATGAATTTAAGAATGATATCAGGAGAGAACTTTTATTGTGAAGTGGTCAAATATAGGATGTCATCATGTCATATTATCTTCCTTTATAGATTTAATTTAAGAATATGTTCATTCAGAAATCCATAAAATAATTTTCATTGTCCAATTTAATGAACACCCACACCAACACAGGGAAGGACTGAGCTCACCTTAATTTTTTGCTGAGTCCAGGGTCAGTACTAAGCCCCTGTGTGGCCCAGTATAAACTTCTCGACAGTTGACAGGCAGCAATTCGAACCTCTGTGCCACCTGCCACCCTCACAAGCTTATAGCAATATTGTGGCCAAGACTGCCCAGATGGTACCGATAACAACAATGTGCAGGGCTGGCCAGACGTGCTCTCTCCATCCAGATTTCTTCTTCTTGTTTGCAGACCCAACAGATTGCTCTGTGATGTGGACCAGCAAACATTTAATGACGGCTGCATCCATGCTCAGCCGCTCTGACGGGATCACAGACTCCAGTTTGCGCAAACGCAGGTCCCTGATGTTAGCCTTGCAGATCTCCATGATGTCCTGGGTGTCAAGGCACAAACTTTTCACGGTAAGTCCCCGCAGGATCTGGTTCACCAGATGTTTGGTGTAGGTGACCATATCCTTTTTCATCCAGATGTCCTGCAGATGTTGCTTAGTGAGCAGTCTTATGGAAGGAATAGTGGCAAATGCCTGGCTTTCATCATTCAAACACAGACAATCTTGACTCTTTTTGACTCTTGTGTTGTCCTTGGCTCTGCCTGCTGTATCATAGCCAGTAGCAGAAGAATCAATCTCCACATTCTTCTTTGGTGGCCCCATGTCTTCGATGTGTCCTTCAGTACCAAATGTTGTGCCTTTTCCTTGTATTTGTGCCCCACCACATGGAAGCAAAGTCAGTTCTCAGGGACTGTTGTTGTATTCGCCTCTATGTTTAGAACACAGTTACCCATTGCGCCAAAGGACAAGGCTGGTACATCCGCTCATTGCCTCCAAAAATTGAGGAGCATCACCAACACTCAGGTGCCTGAAACACACAGCAGCCTCAAAAACAGGCGCTGTGTTGCCTTAAGTTATAAATCTTTCTGGTTCACTCGGGTTCTTCACTGCTCAGAGGCAGGCAGTCTGTAGTTGATGATTGAGCATAGTGACTGTTCAGCAACCGGGAACCTACAGTATAGTTTAGGCAAGGTTAATGAGTTTTAGAATTGCCACTAATATGTTATGCATACACTCCAACTGTGCTGTGGTGTGACTTTTGATTCCAAACATTAGGCTACTGTTTTCCTCACTTATCTAATTAATTTTTTTACCATGCATGTCGATGTGTTTTATGACTTGTAGAATATCTGTGAATCACACTCATGGCTTAAATAGAACACCTCTCAGAAAAACAAACTAAATAACAAACAAATAAAAATACAAAGAAGAAAAAAAAACGTGTCACCACCTGTTAGACTGCATGCACATAAATTGCGTGTTAAGTGAGATGCCATGGTGATGAGGAGGAAACTGTCGGAAATTGTTTGATATAAGGGGGGAGTGGTCTGAATCGCGCTGTCCTTTATTGAAAAAAAGACCGACTCACTTTAGAGTTCACTGCTGGGACGCCTGGCAGTCCTTTCATCCACAGAGCAGACTGTGTGGCTCGGTGCTCTGCCCGACAGCCTCTCTCATCCTTTCCTCTGCTGAACTGTCGTGTCTCCTCTCACGAACAGGTAAGGCGTTCTAAGTTATTGTGTCACGAAATGCTGTGCGATCTTTGTGGAGTTGGTCTCCTGCCTGCCTGCCTGCCTGCGCGTTGCAGCGCTCAGATGATTCAATACCTTTTTCTTTTGTCACGCATTTCTGCACAGGTGCCGCGCAACTAGGATATGATTCCCTTTGATACGCTTTATACATTTACACATATGCATAGGCCTACATATATATCCCCGGTTGAAGCATTTAAAAGTAAGTTAAGTCTCAGACAACAGTGTTTTCTGTGAAGGAGTGAAACATCGTGATACATTTGCGCATTCCATCAGGCTGCAGCAGTGGGAATAACACGCGTTGTGGAGAGAGGAGGTTACTGTTAATGAGAGGGGTAATGTACAGTAAGGTTTAGGATTTTTTTAAGGATGCAGATGAGGCGTTCACGTATGTTCTGTGGTCGGATTGAAGTTGGAGGTGAAGCGCGCCTTTTCCTCTCGTCCACATTCCATTACTATGTAGATGATTGAAGCGCAGCGCAGGAGACACCTGCAGCGGGAGATCAGAGGCTATGAACAGAGGTTTTCTCCACGTGATCCCCACCCCCCACCCCCACGATTTATTCTGGCATAGCATTTCATTATTGAATAATATTTCGTTAAGTACAGTGAAAATCCCTACTAGAAATAAGAAGGTTTATGCCCTTAAAGCATCAACATTAAATCCTCAAAATATAGCCTCAAATATTGGAAATGCTCACTTGAAAAGAGTTTGTGATAAAGAGATTGGCAATAAATGCTACAAAAGCTTATCTTTAGAGGGTGACAGAATCGTGCCCACCTACAGTTTTTCATCTAGAGAGAGAGCGCATGTGGGGGAGAGAGAGAGAGAGAGTGTGTAGGTGTGTGTGTGTGTGTGTGTGTGTGTCTTGGATGTGCGACTAGTTCTCTGGTGTTTGTTTCATATTTGAAGTGCTGTATTCAATAAGTGCCTCCCCCCTGTCTTCAAATGTCTTAAGTCATTGTAGTTATTTGTTCTTGTGCTGATATACAAGGATCATTAAAAGGAAAATTACCCCCTGCACACACACTCACACCCACACACTCACTCACCCCTTTCCCACCCAGGAAGGTACTACAGCATAATAAATATGCCATTAGCCATTTTCATTCAGATGCAATACCCCCCAAATTGTATTCAGTGATCACACTTCTCTGTCACTTAGTCTAGTGGAATGATGATTAATATGCCACTTTGTGGCTTAATTTCTAAGCACCGACTTAATAAATCTGCCACATTCATGTAGCCCCATCGATTACTCTCAGGAGGGACATCTAGAGAATACATAAGGGCCCCTTCACACCCTCATTGCCACATAATGACAGAGGTGAGCAGATTTTGGCCACAATCCACAAAAGTGAGAAAATACGGTTGATAAACAAGCCACATTGGTATAGTTTTATTCTTAGTGTAGTGGGCTGGTAAACCGACATAAAGTTAATATGGCCTCTGCAATATGCGTTCTCAGCATCTACAAAATAAGAAACATGTGTGATGTTTCCCAGTGAGGGGTCTGGGATGTTCCAGGTGTTAGACTGATTCTTGGCAACCACAGTAAAAATTACTGATTTCATTCACCATTGTTTTATTTGAACAGAAAGATCAACTGCAACAGTAATCAAAATATATTATTTTGCCGTGTGTACACAGCTTTTGGAGGTAGAAGGAAAGGCTGTCAGTGTAATTGTAAACATTTCAGAGCAGGAAGGAGGTTATCACCTCATGTTGCCTGAGTTCTCTGGGTTTTTGCTCAGCAGCAGCAGTCTGAGCAGGTAGGTAGTGTGGGCTGAAGGCTAATCTTCACAGGGGTGATAGAGATAACAGTGATGTATGGAGCGGATGGGGTGGTTTAACACCCAGAGCTGACTGTTGTCTAGCGGGGTCAGGTCTGTGATACCAAAGTACTGCTTCAGCCAGCTCCTCTCATGCCTGGGATTTGGCAGTCTTAATAACTGCAGGTGGATACAAGCAGAGGCGGCCTCTGTATTCACAGCCTGCAGATGCCTTGATGAATGCTGTGTTGTAGCTCTGGCATCTGTCAGTCGCCTCTGCTTTCCAAGTAAAATGCCTCCTTGGCCAGTAGTCAGACAACCAGTTCATACCGTGACATGGTTATGTCGCTATCTACAGTGAAAGTGATGGCTTGAGTTATTCCTAATGGAGACACTACACCTAGAAATTTTCTGATTGCCACTACCATACCTCTGCATTGGATGTGGTAATAACACGAGCACTTTGTAGATGTAGAATTTATGCTCTTGCAATATGGGCCTTTATAAAATGCATCTGCACAGTGTGAGCATTGACATTTCTGACACATGAGCCCTAATAAGGTCAAAGTGAATATCACAAGATTTTTAAGCTCCCGAATGTATTTTTTTGTCATTTTCATTTACCTGCATAAATGTATGATTCAGTCATGTTGCTTTCATCAATCCAGCAAAAGTATTGTTTCAGATTGACCATTCACTAACTGCCCAGCACTGCCCAGCAAAGAGAGTTAGTGATGATCTTAGGAGTTTTCAGAGTGTAAAAAAATAGCATGTGAAGATGCAAA
Source organism: Trachurus japonicus (assembly GCF_045865225.1). Classification (NCBI taxonomy): domain Eukaryota; kingdom Metazoa; phylum Chordata; class Actinopteri; order Carangiformes; family Carangidae; genus Trachurus; species Trachurus japonicus. The sequence continues at coordinate 14,093,960 of NC_140911.1, forward strand.
TGTTACAGAGCCAAATATTTTTTCCATGCAGTTAAAGGAAACCAAAGCATGGAAATGTAAACTTGCATTGTTTGCTAACCATATTTTATAGGCTAATATATAGTGTTTTCACTTGGTTACAATAATTAGGTAAGCTTTATCTGTAATATTAACTTTCATTAATTGCTCTGCTACTAAACTGCTCCCATGTGTAAAACCATGCTATTGTTAAGTTTACTGTTCATTGCACGTAATGTGTAACATGATATGACCAAATTATTATGACAAAACTGTACAGAAAATCAGTATGTTAGTTACATTTTATATATATTATATTGGCTAATTATCTGCTGACAGGAAATGTAATTACTGTATCAGCAGTTTTCTTTGGTAACATTGCTGAGAAGTCATACTGGCAGTTTTGTGTGTGGGATGATTTCATGATTTCATGTATATCATAGGTTCATTTTTTTTTTTTTTTTGCTTTTTTTTTGCCTTTTTTATTGATAGCACACAGTAGAGATAGACAGGAAAGGGGGAGGCAGAGAGAAGGGGAATGACATGCAGGAAAGGTCTGCCCGACGCGGGACTCAAACCGGGGACGCCTGCATTGAGGACTGTAGCCTCTACATGGGGCGGCCGCTCTACCCACTGCGCCACACACCGCCCCATAGGTTCATTTTTAAAATCATATTTACAGGTTAGTTTTGTCTCATTAGTCATGTTGTATGTAGCAACATCAGTTTGTTTCAGTGACAGACTGTTGCCAAGGTGGAAGGAATGGATGGAGATGTGTTAATCAAATTGACCTGATCACACCTATGAGGCCCCATAGGCTCTGGATTAAGTCATTTTTCTTTATTAGAAATAAGCTTTAAATCACAGAAGCTAAATGAAAAAATGCACACCAGAGACTGCGCACATTATTTGATGCAGTCATTGCACTTTATCACTTTAAGACAAATCCAGACTGAAAGTATGATTATTATGCTGTGATTATTGATTGGCTGCTGTCTATCAATGGACAGAATCCGTTATAAAACACACGCAAATGTGCTGCAACAGCTGAGCAGCACCACATCCACTGTGCTTTGGATTGTTGAACAGCAGAGGCTCCTCTGACAGCTCCTCTACAGGTGAGCTGGATCGAGAGCACAGCACCGTCCTTTTTTTTTTGCAGCGCCGATAAAAAAAAAAAAAAAACTAAAGTATTAATCGGTCAAAGTTTTTGTTATCGATTATCGATTGATCAGTGAAGGGAAGTGAGGTGATAGCTTAATGTCAGGTGACAAAGTATTATTTCAGAAGGCCAGTGCACTTCTTACCATTTGTGTGTTACAGACTCCAGTGGTCATGATGCGCTGAAGAACTTCTTATGCTCAGAGTCTCTGTTGCTATGGTTACCAACTAGCGGTTGAGCCACCGCAATAATATTTAGTACTGTCATCAGGCAATTTGACCGAAACGTCTTTGTTGGTGTTAATTATCACTTTTTAACCGACGCCCTGCAGCCAGTCAGAATTGAGTATTCACCCAGACCATGGTATAAGGGCCCTTAACTATCTAAAAAAAAAATCTAAATTAAGGTTACACTTTTGTCGACCTTTGCTGTTTTGAATAGATTTATTCCCCAAAAATCATTTTACAATCATGGAGAAAAAATATAAAAGAGCGGCAATTTCTCATGATTGAGGGCCTGATTGTAAAGTAACTCAAATGATTAAGTCATTGTTATGCATATTACATTTTCTGTTGACTGACAGAAACATGGTCATTTTCACAGTATAAATTGATATTTTGAGTCTTAATGCCTTCAAAAGCAGCCAAAATCTGATTTGTGAGTAATTCAATGGAGAAATTTTCTTTTGACCCATGGAGATAAAACGTTTCAGTCAAACTTGAATTTAATTCTGAATGAACTATTAATAATTGCATTTGCGAGGTACAAATGTGTTTAATAATCCCACAAAATTTCAGCTATTGGTATCGCTGAAGGCTTTTAGAAAGGCCAGTGTTGCAGTTAGCAGCTTATCAGCATTCTGTTAATGGTGAGCGAGATAAAGGCCATGTTTCTGATGTTCAGCTACAGTAGTCAGGAGAGTTTCAGAGGGAAGCTGGAGGTGTAGCGTGATGACATGTGGTCGGGCTGTAGGAGGCCAGGTAAGCAGGGCAGAGTGGTGACCTTCACTCTGTGATAGTGACTGACAGAAACTTGATGAAGACTCTGCAGCTAGAGTCATGTTGAATTATTCCTGACGTGGAGCTGAAAGACACCTCAAAGCCAGAGAGGAGCATTTTACGCCATCGTATTGGAATTAATTCAAGAACCTGACCAACAGACTTCTCAAAAAAAAGACATCTGCTCTGTTCATTTTATGCCAAATCTGTTATTCCTCAGTCAACTGTTGAGCTCAGCAGCTGGAGCACATTGCTAAGCTGCTAAACCTGTACAGTGCAACATGTGAACTGTTCACACTTCAGTTTGATTTGTTTTATTTTGTAATTTACCTTCCTCAGCAGAATTGTTACCTTTGTGTGATCCACCTTTGTCTAATGCACCCTGGCAGAGGAAGCCTGGCTTATGAATAAATCAGAGCCCTCACTTTCACTGCTTTGAACGATAGCGGATGGAATTGCCATGTACTGTACTATACCAAACTGAACTGAGCTACTTTCATCTTTTTTTTTTTTTTTTTGCCCCCGACTCCCCCGCACTAAAAATAACCCAACTGCAGTAAACCGTTGTCTATACATTGCATTGAACACAATTTCATGAATAATTCCAGCTCGTGTTGCTGTTTTCCACAATAGTTTTTACAATCAATTATTCATATAAACCTGGATGTGAACTAGTGAGTTTTTGTTTCAGAATTTTTACACAAGTGAACCTACATTTTTTATCTCTGATGTAAGATGGGCCACCTCCGCTTACTGTTCACCCATGACTTAAGCCTAATCTTCTGGAAACATATTTGTCGTGGAAAAGCAGCAATTATTATTTTTTCATCTTATGATTTTTTTGATTAATGTTTGTCAGGAAGCTGATTGTAACCGTAATAGCTTTAGTGTTTGCTTGGATATTTCTTCATGTCTCTCCTAGTGCCAATATGCCAGATTTAGACTTTTATATAAGTTTATAGCTGCAGTCCAGAACAGGATTACCAAAGCAATATTGAAAGTAAACAACTGCATGCTCAGAAAATAATTTTAGGGAAATAAGTTTTATCCGTAGCCTAAAAAAAGTAACAGATCCTCGGTACGCTGCACAAACCACCAACACACCACAGCAAAGTTTTGAAAATGTATAAAATTTTCCTGCTTTTCAGGCAGAGTCTGAGGTGTGAGGGAAAGATGTCTATGGATAATACCTCAGAAAGAAGATAGGAGCCCAGCTTAGTTTCCTCTAAACAAATCCTCTGTTGCGCTAACATCACTACCACATTAGTGTTGATGCACAGTTCCCTGCACTGAAAAGAAAGAAGACTCCACTTTAACTGGAGCAGCACCTGCACCACACTGATAGAAAGCCTGCAATATGAACCAGTCACACTGATACTTACTGCAAATTCTAAAATGCGATGATATTCATAACAGGACGAGTATCAACTCATCATTAGAATGGAAATCCAAATAAATGTGTTTCAGGCGAAATGGGGGTGGCAACTTACATCCTTCCAAGTTCTCCAAAAAACACACTTTATAAGTTGAATGATGTGTGGATATTTTGGAATGTCTGAAATAAGATTGGCAGTCTCCTAGTCAGATAAGACCTTGACTTGCATGGGGTGTTAGTTTATCCCAGCTGAGGACATATTGGTGGAGAATACTGTGGAGTCTTTAGAGTAGCTTTGTGCCTCAGAGCAATGTATACGATATCTGGAATAGGAAGCTTCTGTCTGTGATGGGAATGTATATTCTATCCCTTGCCTTCACATCATTTCCCTGCCAATATATGCAGCTAATAGTTATCCATGCGGAATATGAATCAAACCACATTTACGGAGGCTATTTGACTTCAGAGCAGCTATGAGCTCTGGTAGAAAATATATTTCTATCTGTCATATGAACTGAGTTACATGCCTGTCACATTCTTTTAAAATGAAAATATTGTAATCGTGGGCCTTAAAAAACGACTAGAAATATTATACTGAAAAACTAAAGCAGCATGTCCTTGGCAAAAAAAGTTACTACCTTCCCCAGCCAATCTACGCAGAAGAGACTGAAAGACAGAGACAGCACTGTTTTTTTTAAATTTATTTCAGTGTAGCTACTTAGTCCTAGTGTGATATGGAAATAAGTAAGATTGTATAGGTGTATTTCATTTCAATGCTGCCCAGTATCCTTCACTTTTAACTTTACCAGGGAAATCTTTGAGGATGAGGACACGCTGTACAAATCACTAGCTTACAAAACCAGTTTGGTGTCTAAATATCCTTGAATCTGTTTGAATCTAAGAGCAGTACGGATCAGCTGCTAACATCAGCCTACACTCAGATATACAGTAGTGGTCAGTATGTGTATAGTATGGAATGCTCTTTGACCTTAGAAATATAGCATTCAGATACCAAAGAAGGTTGCAAGCTAGTTAACTGAGCATGCTGTCATTTGCAGCTAAGATTTAATACAACACAATGTTTTATTAACTCCCTACACTTTTGCTTTCATGTCTATCTCATATTGGCCTCTTGACCTTGCGTGTATAAAATATAAATGATACAGTATAGTATAGTGAGGCTTTGTCTGCTCATATTTGCTTCCTTATATTCTTAGCAGCTAGAATAAGTTACTGGGAATTACTTTCCCTCTGGCACCCTCATCCATCAAATCCTGTCTTTAGTCCTATCTGATGTCGCCGGACAATGCGTGTGTGTTTCATGATTCCATGTGCTCCTTGATGCCTGATACATACAGCAAAGCTATTTTTTAAGATACATGTATTCAGCACTCAGTATGTGCTCCAGCACAGGAAGAGAGTTGGTTCTGATCAAGTTCGACACTCTGTTAATGCTGCTTTCTTTGTGTGAATTTTGAAATGAAAAACTTTTAGTCTAATAAGAAACTGTAAACTGAGGTAGGTTATCTGTGGGTTACGGGTGCTGTTTTTTGGATTTGCCTGCTATTTTTTTTTTTTTTTTTTTACATCTGGGTTAATTCATATAACCCTTGTGTAATGCAGTCTTATTCTGTCATGTGGTAACAGAACATTAACACTGAATGCATTGTCAGATCTTGAGTCAGTGCAGCTCAGCTAGAAGAGCATAATTGCGAGAGAGAGCTCATGGGAGTTTGATGGGGAGACTATGAGATTCTCATAATGATATCTATATACTGTAGCTGTTTCCACAAATGCCCCAGTAATATACCTTCAAACTTTGTGAAGGCAGTGCTTAGCTTGCAGAGAACACCGAATTGCACTTTCACTTCGCTTTTCCTTCACCTTCTGTCCAGTTCATCCCAAACCAGCTCCATGGGGGTTAAGTCTGGGAGACTATGCTGCTCTTCCATCATGTGATGACACCTTCTGGTTCTTTTCTTCCAATGTTTTGGGTCATTATCTTGCTGTAGGATGAAGCTCTGACCAACAAGTCTCTCTTCCTTTGTTACTTGTTTTTTTTCTTACCATTTGGATAGCAGTATACAGCACTACTTTCTGCGGTAGTGTGTTGTCCTAATAGGTCCTCGGAGGGTGTAGTAGCACAGTTTGTTCCAACACTGCCTTTGTACAGACAGACAGTTTATAAGTCAACAGCAAAAGTTTGAACACCTGTAAGAAGTGGAGGATCAACTTAGAAGGATTCTCTACTTTTGGTGCTGCAGGAAAACTGTAAACTTTTTTTATTTATTTTTGTTTACCTTGGGTACCTGTTCACTACACACCATTGTACCTTTTCTAGCCGGCAGTGGTTACATTTGATATAGAATTGTTAATTGTGGCTACTGGTTCTCTTGTTTTCCCTAGAAAAGAAAGCATATGCAATAAATTGGGAAATGGTGGTAGAGCATTTGTCGTGGCTATTTTAAATATAGCTAACAGAGTGATGTGTGGCTGTGGATAGGGCCATCTGCAAAAAGTCAAAAGTTATAGCCACTTAAGCTACAAAAATATCAGTTGAAGTGTATTCTTAAAAAATATATATACTAAATGCACCCCCCCCCCCACCACCACCCCCCAGTGTAACACAGTAATTCAGTGGTTGACAAACTGACAGGGAAGGGCTGATTGATGACAAGATGAAACTGTAACCTCCAATTTCCACTGGATCCGTCTCCGCTCCGTTCCGACTCCGATATGATTTAGCTCTGTTTGATGTATCAAACCCTTGCCCACTGGATGCGTCTCCGATCTGTCTCTGGTGCCCAGAGCAGCTGGAGACCCGAGATCACGGGAGAACTACAAACTATCATGATAACAGCCGTGTATTTAATGAGATTACTGTAACAACAGGTCACTTTACCTTTCTGGGGTTGATTTTCTGTCAGGCTGCTCACTCTGTTTTTTTTCACTTTCCGTTTGTGTTCTTGTGGAGCAGACGTGTTGTATCATAAAATATTGTGGTTTGATGATTTGATGATTAATATTTTTTCATCCATGATGTCCTGTGAGCTTCAGCTTCCTCTGACTGATTGATGATTTGTTGCTTGTGCCAGCGGGTGAAACTAATGTTGACAAAGTGATGATTTACGATCGGAAAGTGAATTGTTGTGTTTTATTTTGAAATTTACCGGATGCTTTGTGCGTGTGACTTCCTGTTTAGGGCAATCTAATCGACGTAGATTGATGCATGATGGCTCCATCATCTGGCAGAAATAGACCCGTATTTCTGCCGGATGCCGGAACTATGACGGACCTGAGACATACCGCAGCGCACGCGGTGAAAATGCTCTGACTCAAGTCGGAACGGAGCGGAGACGGATCCAGTAAAAATTGGGGGTATTGAGGAATTGAGGATATTAGAAATATAGCACATTTGAACAGATATACGCTTTTCCTTTGTGTTTAGTTTTCACTGGTCTTGAATTGGTTACATGTCTATATAAACTGGATAAACAGGGGTGCTCTAAAACATTTTATTGGTAGTGCATATGACCGCCAACACTGAAAAAATGAATTAATGCAAAGAGCATAATGAGACCTTCCTTGCCATTAAGCAGAATTTCCAATATCCCTCAATTGTAATCTACAGAGTAGCATAAATGGTGAACCTTGGCAGGCTGCAGCATGATTAATGCACTGCACACTAAATGGATTTGCAATGAACCAATCGTGTGAGGAGTTGCTTACACTCGCACTAAACTGGTACCTTGACAGTAGTGTGGCTCCTCCTGGCCTTTCATGTGAGAATTTGCATGGCACAGCCACGGTGGGGTAATTCATGTGGATGTGTGCTCCAGAATGAGTCATCCATCACAAACACAGGCCTTGGCTTTCTCACAGGTGCTTTAGACCGTGTGCTCCTCATTCTCTCAGGCAGGTCATCTGGTCAAAGGCTTGTTTGTCTTCAGATGGGTGTCTGTCCCCACAGCCTCCCTCTGTTGACTCTCTATTCTCTGGCACTGTCAGTCATCTGGTCCTGTGACCCGCACCATCTCCCCCTGACTTTCCCAGGCAGCAGTCCCAGCCACAGCCCATCTCTCAGCACGGCTCCTCAAGACATCATATTTCCAAGACAACTCATATCTTCGCATGGTGAAAAATAGCTCCTGACGTCTGTGATTATTCTAAACCTTTAAACTGTCTTTTCCTATTACACTTACTGAGCTGTGATAGATTAAGCTTTATCTTCATGGCCACATTGCACCTCCTTTTTCTTTGCACTGGATTGTTTATGTTTGTGTCTGTCCAGAAAAAGCCTCCCCTTGCAGGAATTCTTCAAAGCGCTTTGTCCTAATATCAAGACAGCATAAAACCAGGCTGCAAGGTCTGATAGATTAAGACCACTGCCATCCTTCAAGCCCACCACTGATTGTGTATGGTGATTTCATTACCCACAGGAATGTTCTCAGACTTTTGTCTCAGGGCAAAATTGTGTTAAACTTAAATTGCTATTTCCTCTTAATAGAAAACATGTCCTGAAGATACAAGATACTGTGCTGACATACCTCTATCAACAAATATAGGCAGTTACCAGGCCGAGCTATAACTGGACCTCGGCTGCAGCACATTGTCACAGAATTTGAACCCCAGGTGAATGAGCATCCTATAGGGAAAAGTCATAATATTTCTGATACGAATGCTGTTGGTGGATTTGACCTGCGCGGCCGTGATTGAATTAAATGCAGGCTTCCTGTCAGGTGCCTTTGTTGGGGTCGGGGGAGGTATGTGGGGCGGGGGCGGGTGGGCTGTAGCTGTGATGAGTGAAGCCATGGTGGTGGAGGATGGATGGCCTCGGAGTACAAGGTCCAGGAGAAATGTGCCCACCATGCCGTTGGGGGATAGGGAGGTGATGATTCATTTTCAGCATCACTTCACCCGGGATGATCTCATTACTTTGTGCGAGTGGACAGTCCCAGCGATGGGAACCCACCAGGTCTGCAGAGCCTCCACCCTGAAAGGTGTGCCGTTTGAAGCATTGCACGCTACTGCACTGTTTGTGTGATGATGATTATAGAATATAATACTGTAGGAAGATGGGAGGAGCACAGATGTGAGCAGGTGTGAAAGTGATTGTTTTCTTTTTCCTGATTAAAAAACACTTCATATTTTTTTTCAATTTTATATGTCCACCCATGAAGATTTGTTTGGCTAGTTTGTCTGTTTGTCAGCAGGATTACGGAAAATGAAATGAAAACTTTGTGGGTCATGGGCCAGAGAAAAACCAATTGGTTCAGATAAACAGGCAGATCCACACATTTGGTTATTGCTCCCAACAAGATCAGGCATTTTCATCATCAGAAATAGTGTTTGGATCTTACAAAGTAAAGGTCCTGTGATTTTACACATCCATTTTATTGGAAGTGTTGAGCCATAAGAAGATATATTTGTGGGTTTACAAAAAAACACCTCAAAGCAGTTTTACATCTCCTCTCTCACTCTGCTTTCTGGAGCTCGACCAACAACAGGTCAATGACAGGTTTTCAGTGTGATTGAATAGCGGATTTGAGGAAAACACTGGCTTTGTTGTGACATCACAAAGTTATTGATGGACTTAAGTGTCTGAATTCAGGCTGTGAGCATTTCTCTGTGGACTGAATGCCTTGGTACTTTCACAGTATTAATATAGAACCTAGACCTGCCGCTTTATAATCAAAGAAGACATAGAAATCTTATACAGCAGGACTTTGAAGGGTTGACATCTGTGAGTTTGTATCTGTGAGTTTGTTGAATACAGTGTTGGATTGTTTGGCCTTGGCAGTTCTCTGCTGAGGATCATTCTGGTGAAGAGTCTGTTTCTGTTTTGTTGATGCTAATTACGGAATGTAAAGTGCTACAATCTACTTCTGAGCCACTGCTAATCCATTGAAACATGCAGTTCACATGTGCATGTTCAGTGGTCATAGTAATGATGCAGAAAGTCGGAGCTAGGGTTGACTGATTAATCTTGTTTACATTGTCATTGTGACATCAAACATGCACAATAAACTCATTTCAAAAGGTTGCTTGAAATGCGATGGGTTAGTTTTATTTACAGGCGCCAGACTTTCAGACTCACTTTGAACTCATACACCTCACACCTGTAACCTGAGCCACACTGCTAGACATAACGTAACAACAACAACAACAGACTCCTGTCGGGTCCCTTGGATACCACCCCATAACGCGCCTACATGGGCATATTTGTACTGGCACTACTTGTTGTGATTCGTCAACTTGTGTGGCAGCGTTACAGCGCCGCTACAGGCCTGACATATGCACTACACAGCGCATTAGTTGTCGGAAAGACACAGGAACTCTATGGTTAGTATGCACACCTGGATATTTGCTTATTTATCGCAACTCATATCGTCATCGCAATATTGAACAGTTCAACAATTTTGCTGATATTGTGCAGGCCTAGTTGGAACTGACAGTCTCTTTGCACAGTTAGCAAATACTGCATTTGCATAATGTATTATCTTGATGAAAGATGCATAGTGAGTGTAAGAGAGGGGGGATCACCTGCTCGGTCTCTTATTTACATCATTTTTGGATTCACAAGTATTCCTTGTGACAACATATGTTCTAATTAGGGTATAAATAGAAGATTAAATAATAATCAGGAGATCTGCAGGTGTCTGTCAGTTCTTGAGGCTTTGAACATGTAGAATGAAGCTTATCGTACCTCTGGGTGCACTAATTAAAACAAGACACAACTTCATATCGGAGTTGTGTGCTAGAGTGCCTCATGTTTTAACAGTGTGCAGTGAAGCAGGAGATCATACTCCCACTATGCCTTGTTAGATGAGAACAGAGAGTATAAACATAGATGTCACACAGTCTTGTAAAGATCTATACCTATAGTTCTGCCTATAGGAAAAACACAGATAGGAGGAAGTGATTTTTTTCCTCCACATATTTAATTCGGATATGAGTTCTCCAGTAACATTTTGGAAGTGTGTGGGACATAGCATACATAGACTAACAATTGTAGTACATTGCAGTTTAATTACCCTCAAGGCTATTGTTACATACCTTGTTATGATACTTATTCATTATGTGTTACAGATGGTCGAGGTGGTGGTAATTGTAACTACATTTTATACTGTTTGGAAGGTTAATCTATGAAAATGCACCATAATTCACACAGTGACTGTGGTAAATGTCTGTAGACATATGTATAGAAAAGTAGAAAGAAGCTTGACTGTCTAATAAATGCAGCAATGTATAATGTACTTTCCAGCTGTAATGTTGGAAAATAAATGTAAAAGTAAAGTATCGTAAATTGTAATCAAGTACCACTAAAATGTTTTTTTAAAAACACACCAGCAGCAGCGCCCACTGATCTGTACTGCCTGTTGTTAGTCTTTCACATGAGTTATGACTGCTGTGTTGGTCCGTAATCGCGGTGCAGACAAGTGAGTTTGGAGCTGACGAGAGGATTGAAAAAAGAGAGCGAGACGGTGCGGCCACAGCAGCGCTACAACGACTCCGCCCACGCTGAGGAAGAACTATGAAGTCCTACGGTAATGGAAAAGCACCTAAACCAAGTCCAGTTGATCCGAGTAGAGCTGTAACTGTGTAGTGGAAAAAGGGGCAACACACGATTTGCAATCTCTAAATAAGATCGCCTAACTCTAATCCAGTGTTTTCCTGACTTGCAGGGCAGACAGAACATTTTTTTTTGCCCTTGCTACTCTGTCTAAACACACAGTTGGCATCAGCGCCATCTATCAAACAATGAACAACCAGCTTTGACCTACTTACATTTCCATTAACTTCAAATGGCCAACTTGGAATTTCAATAGTCTGGATTTCAGTCACCACCTCTATTGTAATCTTTTCCCAAAGGCATCTGATGTGATTCAGAGGTAATTGTACTTGACAATTTGAGAAACATATTTTTATGCCTTTTGTTAGAAAAGCCCAGTGGAGCTTTAGTTGTCTGGCAGTAACTAGACATAATGCATTTCGGCACAGTTGTGAGTGCACTTCACTCAATGTTTGTGATCAAAATTCTTGTGAGCTGGAGAAAACATGATGGCCAGGAGTTCAGATGTCTCAGGTAGAAGTATTTCTTGTCAGCTTGACTAGATTTGAACAATACTTTGTGCTTTCCTTGTAGCACCTTAACTATTAGACCCTGGGCACCTTAGCCACAGATGACAGCGGTAGACAGTCATAATAGAAGCTGAACAATGTCTAGCAATGTGAAGGTTGTTACGGCCTGAACTCTTGTCAGCATTTGGTTTAGGAAAACAAGAGGAATACTGGAGTGAGGAAAAATCTACTTCACAATGATCTGGCATCAGAGTGCACAATTACCAGAGTTACTCATGTAAAATAAACGAAAATAGACTTGCGCCCATGTGTACAGCACAGTAAACTGCTAGCTGTCTGCAGCCCGTGTTGACAGCAGGATCTGTTTTGTCAGACATGCATGAGACGGACGACTGAAAAGTGACATCAGACCTCAGAAGCAATAATTTTCCAGAGGGAAACAGAAAAAATTACAAGCACATTTTCCACATTTCCTAATAATAACATAGGTGATAAATTAAATCAATGTCCCACATCTGTCACAGCACAAAGTGGCTGTGTCGTTCTGTACCTGCAAAGACTCAACAATCACCTTGACTTGTATTTCTCTAGTATGCTTGTTTGCCTCTGTTTTTTAATGTTATTTATTTATTTATTTCCACATCAAAACTCTTGCAAACACTAACAAGGTCGTATTTCCTCATTAGTTTTGGTTTTTACAAAGAATATATTGATGCCAGTCCGCCAAATGATAGAGCTCACAAGCAAAAACATGACCAGCAAGGTTTGTTTTTATCCGTCAAGCCAGAAAATATACTTACCCAATCTGCGTTTGCAAATTTGCGGGCAGTGTCAGTTATATAATTTCCTATTGCTTTGTGATCATATTGTGAGGCTTTAATTGTGTTTGAATTTTAATGCACAAGTTTTAAAAGCATCTCTCTGTGCAGCTCGGTGAGGATACTCAGCTTAAATTATTCCCTGACTGTAATACGTTATGAAATTTGTTTTCTCACATGGCTTGATTTGTTACGCATCATACAGTAGCTGAAGGGTGCTGTGCTATTATGTTGTTTTACGCCTGTTTTTATCACATGTGATTTCGGATCAGTTGGCAGGGGCTGTGAAGTCACTGTATACATCTCTGTTGACATTAGATATTGGTGTATGCAGTGAAAATGCACACTTAAGTATATTCTCACCTAATTTTGTTGTTTTCCCCAGAATAATTTAGCAAACTAATACCTCGTACTAATACCATCGTTGTGATATTTGTGCAGAGCTGGACATGCTTTCAACCTAGAGTTGTAACTTGCAGAAAAAATGCATTCGTAAAGGGTTAGAGACCAAAAAATAAGCACTGCAAATCACCATATTTTTTTATTAGCAGATATAATGATGAGAAGTTTTAGCTTCAGTGTCCAAACTTTAGTGATTATATTACAACTAGACAAGAGGCTAAGAGTGAATAGGGATGAAGAGTGACCTTGCAGCACAGAGCAGCCAGATGGTTAAGTGAAGTAAATACACAGAACAGTCAGGTCAGAGGAGTTTTAGACCTTGGCCACATGGTGCTGGAGGTACATGAACACAGGAATAATGAATAGACTGTTTTTTTTTATCTTAACAAAAACAGAAATTATTTGTTAATTGTGAGTGACAAGTTGTAAAATCTGTATCTTTATTCACGTGACACAAAGAAAGACCATGTGTGTGATGTTTTTTTCTTTTCTTTCCTGACTGATAGCAGGCCTTCATTAACTGACTATTAATTGTTAGTGAGTAAAGTGTATACACACACAGACACAATGGCATGATGTTATTATAAGATAAGCTCAAGTGTCATTAAAATAAAAGCAGAGGGGCAGAACTGCTTGTTGACTGGAGCAGAGAAATACACTCATGGTGTAAACAGCCAGGTCACTGCTTCTGCAACAGTCTTACCAAGATTAAGCTCATGATTGGAGAGCTGATAGTCTTATAACAATGATTATCCTACAGGTATGTCGGCATATGATCTACTGTACTTTTTAGATTGGCCATGCATTGCATCATTAAAAGGTAGAATATACTGTATTTAGACATAGATTTCATTTTAAAAGTTCAGTCATGTTAAAGCAGAAGTAAGTGATATATTTGTGTTAATATAAGTCTTAAATAGTTATATCTTCCGACAGCAATCACTTACATAGAGTGTTTGGTCTGAAACACGGGTCTGTCAGTCACTCTGCTCTGCTCTGAGCCGAGGAGAAAACATTTATCGTATCCTACAGTTTTTATCCAATGAGGAGAGAAAACGGCATGCAGGGCTGTGTGTGCAGCCAAGGGACGCCGTGAATGTGCTGACGTAGGGACGGGGACTGTTATGGTGCGTTCAAGGAAACTCGTAACTCCTGTTTTTCCGACCTGTGAAGTTGTACCAGTTTGATCTGGTACGAGTTCACGGGTCAGAAGTTACGAGTGGCCGTTATAGTGACTTTCACAGGTAAAACAGGTCGGAAAAACACGAGTGGGTTGCCTGGAACGCTACAAAATCACAAGTTGTGACTTGAAGCTGTAATTTACGATTTCAAAAGCCTGCCTGGAACGCAGCATTAGCGAAAACGACCGGATCGCTTACTTCTGCTTTAATTGCCCAGTATCTGAGGCTGGCAACAACTGTCAGTTGATTTGGTGTACCAGTCGTGTACCAAGAGCCACCATCACCAGCAACAGGCAGTGAAACAAGAGACCTAGGTGCAGGCATGGTGAGCCAGAGCTGGTTAGCAAGGACCAAACTTTAAAAAGTAAATACAGCACCTCATTAATAAGTAATAGTGCTGTCCCGATGTGTGATCGGCTGTGATACAGTCACAAGAAGACAGTACTGTTGGGCAAAGAATCGTGTTGAATGGTCAAATGTCCAAATGAGTCATCAAAAGGAGCAGGAAGATGAAAGTCACAACTTCCAGTCAGGACTTTCAGAATTAAATCGAAGCGGAAACAGGATGCAGATCATGATTTAGATAAGTAACTGTGATTTTACCCAAAAATATTGTCATGCTATCTTTTTGCCATGCAGGTCCCCCGCCCCTAAATTAAATCTAATAAAATGAAGAGGTTTGGCCTACCTCAGTCCTCACACAGATTTTCTACTGGGTTTTATTCAGAAATTTGCCTGTAGGGTTAGTTTAGTATGCATTCTGTTAACTGTGAGACTAGTGGAGAATGAGATGATACTGAAGTCCAGGGTTTTTTTGTTTTTTTGTTTTTACTGTGAATGACCCCGGTGGATGAGTTTCACACTGACAGACAGCCATGCAGGGTTAAATAAATGAATAACTCGGTGTGACTGCAGTGATTGCAGTGCAGTTTTATAAATTGTTTAGGATACTTATCGGCTTTAATTTGTCTGCAGTGCACTCAACATAGTGCAGATTGAGCAATGTGAGCAGAGCTAAAATGTCTCAGTCAGCTGTTGTTTGCAGGTTGGGTCAGTTCAGGAGCTGAAGGATGTTGACTTTGTCAAGGTTGACCTTAATGCATGTATGGCTTGATAGGGATGACATGCTCTCTGCTGACATCGCCTTTGATGTCTTTAAAGTGGCATGAACTAGACGGCAACACTCAGCAGCCACCATAAGGTAACAGTGGCCTCTCTTAAAGGATCACTCTACCTCCCCACAACCTCACCTCCTTCTATCTTTTTATATCACTGTAACACTACATTTACTGTTTATATTGTCTGTTGAGCTGTAAGTAACTTGGTAAGTGTATCTTTCTCACAGTAGACGCCTTCACATGCCAGAATAAGAAAACACATAATGACACTAATTATGACATGAACTTGTGGAGCTCTTTAATGGCTATTATCAATGTTATTAGTTACCCCTCTGTGTCTGTTGCTATATGAGTGTCTGGTGTGAAAAAGGTTAGGCAAACTTGTTTGTTGTACAGCAGTTTTCAAAAACAAGTGCTTAATGTGAGTCATAAAAAAGCTATGGGGACCAGATATGAGACATGAGCTAATTTAACAAAACACTTGAAAATTGCATTTAAAAAGATAAACAACAGTTCAAAACAGAATTAAAGTTAGTGAAAGATGCAGGTAATTTTGTGCACTCTGGGCAGATTGCATATCCACTATCAAGCAAAAACAAAATAAAACAGGGACTGTATACTTAACAGCTGCTACAAAACCAGTAGAAAGTGGATTTTGTATAATATGGGCCCTATAAGACCAAGTGTTTCTTGTTTTAGACATTATTGGTAAACCCAGATCAGCTTGCTGTAAGTAAGCTAAAAGTGTTTTAAAGCCATAAATTAATTGCTAATTTGGGCGGTGACCATTATGTAATTTTTCATATCTACATATTTAACACTTACTATGTGTTTAATCATGGAATTCTAAACACTGGACTACTGTAGATTTAAATATCCATGCATAATAAATACTACTTTGTGCTAATCATTCAATTACTGGTTTCTATTAACATACTGTACCAAAGCTTCTCACAGAGAAAGAGAAACATGGCAAACTAATTGCCTGACATTTGACAAAATATGATGTATCAATATGCAAATATTTATGATATGATGTTGCAGTGTGTTAGCTTATCTTTATATTAGGGAATCACCAGGCCTGCAGGCTCTGCCCAAAGATAAGGTACTGCCTTCCTGTACCCTTACTCTTCTATTTTTTGGTCCTAGATTTTAACTTACAGTGGTTTTGACAAAGCCTGTTAATGGGACACAAAAAGTTGATAAGTTGAAGCAGTTATAATAATCATGAGGATTTTCTTGATTGACATTGGCCTGTGTCATCAACTTGCAGAGACAGTAAAAAAAACAGCTTATTACACTGACAATCATGTGCCTGCTCAGCTATGTGTTCCCATTTAGACTTACAGGCAGAGGACAATGTACCTGGATTCAGTTGGTTGCATTTTCTACTTTATTCAGGAGCAATTCTTTTTCTCCAAGTGTCACAATGGACAGAGATTGTAATGTTTAAAGTTGTACTCACTGCAGGTTTGTTTTCTCTAGTCTGTGTAAAGCTAACGCTTGTCATTTATCGTGGTAGAGTATCTTGCAGCTAAACTTTACATTTGGTTCACGTACGTTTTTCTATTCACAAACCAGCCCTTACACATAACCATAGCAGAATACACTCTCAGATGAAACGCTTTGCTTTAAAGCCACTGAAATCTTAATATAGAAAGCAGGAGACGAGACCGCAGATGTCCAAAGTCCAGTTCATATTTGAATATGCTCAGACTGGCCTAAATGAGGCAGATGGGATAAAATGGGATTATATCAAATGAGAAGGCGGTGAACTGGCTTAGCTTTCCTGCGACATCGGTGCATCTCTGTGAGCTGCTGTCAGTTCAGCACAGTGAGATTAAAATAAATCCAAACCAAACCAAACATGTGGGGAAGGCAAACCAATGAATGTGATTATCTTACATTGTTTGCAATGAGTCTCACCTTTATTTTGAATATCATGTTCTCTGGGAAAATTTAAACATGCTTACATATTATAGGGCTGGGCGGTATGACCTAAAATTCATCACTTTATGGTGCAAATAGTGCAAACGAACACAAATAACAATGCCATAAATGGTAAAATAAATTGCTCATGTTACCTTTGTTTGCTGTCACTGTCAATATACACATCTTGCAAATTATCTTCTGCTACTTAACATGCCACACACACACACACACACACACACACACACACACACACACACACACACACACAAGAAGAGTGTGTCATGGTGAGTGAGATGTAAATAGAGTATTTTGATGTGAGATTGTTTTGGAGTCTTCTCTCTACTAGGTACATAAAGTCGCAGACTTTACTTTCACTTTTGTCAACTTACCAACTGTAGCTTTTCAGCCGAACCGAGTCCAAATCGCAGACGTAGCACTGTTTAAAAAAAAAAAAATTCTTAACAAGGTCTCCTGCTTCGCTGTCTCTGAGGCAGGTGCGATGACGATAGGACGGTAGAGCAAATCTCTACTGTGGGCCAAATTTTCTACCGTATACCGCGCAGCCCTATCACATAGGAAATAATTCTTTGCTGCTCAGCTGTCTGTATCACATGTGTTTGACAAGAGCCTGTTACGAGGAGCAGGTCATGCCATAGCAATACCGTTATCAGTACTTTTTTGTTGGGATGTTGGCTCAATCAATCAAATTTTATTTGCAAAGCACTTTCCGTAGAGGTAAGGTGCAGTTTAGTGTGTTTCACAGATGACTGATGAGCTAAATAGAACGAAAGGACAAATCAAACTGACTGACTGAAAAAGCAAAGAAAAAACACAAAAATCATTACAATAACAGATGAGAATAGAATAAATGCAATTCACAACATTGATACCATTAAGATAAATCCATGTCAGAGAAATACCTTTTGACTTTAAAAGCAGTAATTGATCTGCTCTGCTCGCACTTTATAGTGTACCCAATTGCCTCTTTCTGTCTGTGCAAAGAAATGACGCCACTCTACACAATGGTATGTGACTCAGCACTGCGTGATATGGTCAGTGCATGTTGCACTTATTTTTTTCATATTAATACTCACTGTCTGGTTAGCTGATTTATTCAAACGGAACAGCTGTGATAAAGGAATCATTTCCTGTCTCTAGCAGATTTTCCCGCTGAAACAGCTATCAGATTTTGCGTGTTTAGCAACAGCGAATGTAAACGCTTTTATGAAGTCAGTGAATGCTGAATAGAGGGCAACAAAACAACAGAATGTCTCAGATTAGAACTTATTGGCCAGGCTGTTGTGACGCTGAACTCCTGTCCAGCTGGAGAGAGCGGTCTCTGACCCTGTTCGTTTGTGATCTGGGCCCAGACAGCACCCAGACGTCTCCCTCTCCTGAGTCCTGGGCAGAAACACACGGCTAGTGCAAGCTGTGATAGCAGAAGCAACTTTGAGTGGTAGCCTATCAGAGGCAGACTGGCTGTGGGAGCTGGATGAGATTTGAAGACCTGGCCCTCCATTAATCATATTCAAATCAGCATCCCACTGAATGCCTCCCCTAAGCGCCTCACTTCTCACTCAGGCTTATCTTAATATGGACAGATGAGGCAGCAGTCTTGTTTGTCATTTCTATAGTCCCTGTAATCATGCTTCATCTACATCACTCATTACTGATTATGTCAAAATTCTTGATGACTTAAAGATGTGCAAACAGTTTGTTTACAAACAGTTAATCAAATTTCACCAGTTGCAATTGACTCACTGATTTACATAATCTATGATTGTGAAATGAGTGGTTGTAATCATTGTTTTGTCACGGATATTGTGCATCATTTGTACTGTCAGACTGTAGAAACAACAACAACAAAAAAATCGATGAGACGTTATAGCTTAGTAACAACTCTTAATGTTTGTTGTCACATTTTTCTCCCATACCATTGTGGATTCAGCACCGCTCCAACTGCACTCAATTCAAAAAGAAATTTAAAAATGACAAGCAGATAGATGGATCTATCTGAAATACACAGCTGGTCAAAGAACTCTTAATTCTACTGAGATCTATGCATGTTTAGAAAGATAAGAATTGCATTATGCTCTCAAGGACTATAAATGTCGACTGGGTATTTGTCTCCGACCGTTTCCTCCGTCTGCATCTCAATGATGTTCGCTTCAACACAAGTATTTGCCTCGTGCTCCTATGTGAACAATTGTTCTGAATGAAAAGTAATATTCAAAACAGCACTGCAGACTATATTCAAATGAAGTATGACCTTGAGTGATTTAGAGAATATACCCCTGTATGAACAGGTAGTCATAACAAAGCCATTGGGTTTGCATGTTCGTGTTACACAGCCTTGATGGAGCATGATGGAGTAAAGTCCAAACTCATTACTAGCTCTAATTATGATAAATCTGATAAATATGTTTCTTGTTATTTTAGAGAATCATTTGCACTGATGATGCACAAATTGATGTGTTACAAGTCGTTTTGTGCTGCATGGATATGAATACAGACCTGCTGATACAATCATAATGCTTAACACCCATCTTGAAACTTCACTGATTATGTTTATAATCATATAATTACCGTTTCGGCTGTGAGTATAAATAACATTTGATTAAGCTGTTTGCATCCGTCACAGAAAAGGCTAATTGTTGTAATATTCCCATTTTCATACAATACCTCATGCTCTAATTATTCATTGGATGGATGAAACTTGTTCTCACATAAAAGTTGTCTCTAAGTTATCTTCTGTTGCCTGATCCTGATGGTGTCAATGTTACAAGGCAGAAAACACAGGTTTTAAAAGAAGAAAAAGTTATCACAAATACCAGCAACATGACACATGTTTACTGAGTTTATCTGATTTATGAAACCTGACGTAATGAGGAATCATTTTCATTATATTCCATCTTTCCAATGAAGGCCCTCTCCCATTGTTAGCAGCTCACAATGGTAGCCAAAAGCAAACTGGATATAAATTTCCATAGCCTGGAATGCTATAAGGTGTCATCATCAGGAAAACAGACCAAAAAAAGTATTATTTTTATTTTCTGCTATTTTTGCCGGCTGTTTTCTCTGAGATGATTTACATCAAAGAGAAGCGGAAGATGTTAATGATTCCAGCTTTCTCTGGACACAGTGCTCACTGCTCTGGTTTACTAATGCTGCTCGTTTTGATTTATTGCTCCTGCGGGGGAAAGAATGAATATGTCTGACTTGTAAATTTAATTTAGATTAACTGGATAAAACCTTGGTGAAAGTTAAACTATGTTGTCTCTCTTGGCAGTTGTGGGATGCTCTCCTCTGTTATACCGGCTGATAGGTGGTGAGGCGTTTGAAAAAATCATCCCCTTTTTAACCTGAAATGACGGTGCTGGAGCTGCACATTGATTCATTTCATTTCATTTCCAGTTTCTTGCTGATACATGATTTTACTTTTTCCTTTCGTGTATAGCTACCTACTACAATGACGATGTGATGTGCGGCACAGGCTGAAATGATTGATGAACAAAGTTGGTGTGTGTGAATAATAACAGAATAGAAATAGAAACAATTTTGAAGTCACTTCACTTCCAAAAAAACACTGCAGATTTGTCACCCCCCAAGAATCCCTATTTAGTGCAAAACCTGCAATAGAAATGTGACTAGCAAATGCTACAATGACCAACAGAAGACCACAAGGTTAATATAAGTCAATGCAGTTAACACTCCTTATTAGATTAAACTCATGTTCTTCACTGTAGAAGTGACACTGCAAGGTTGAATAAAGAGTTTAAATGTGCTCCCTTTTACCAGCACTCACAAAGCAACTCTTTGAAATGTATTTTCAAATTCTGTCTGTGTCACTGGGTCACTGAACCTAAAATAAGACTAGTCAAACTGCTGTCAACTCAAATGTATAACCATTTTAACTTCTGGCTTCATACACTGAGATTAAGCCTGTGCATATTCTCATTATGAAGCCTCTTGGATGAGAGGTGAAACGTCTTCCCAGGCAAATAACTAAGTCCAGTGGCTTTCGATTTAACCTACTTTGAGATACACTGAGATTAAATTATCTCAGTGTATGAAGCCAAAAGTTAAATGTATGTATACATAACTGTAGATCATGTTTTAAAAGATGATCAAGTGTTTGACTCCCATGTAATTTGTAGGAGCTTGTCACCAACAGCAGTAGCTAAGGGATGAATAAATGTGAGGAACAATATTTTCCTCTGATATGTAGTTAAAGGGACAACGAAGAGTTTTGGAAAGCAACGTGTTTTCACACTACATTTCCCATGAGCCTCCATGCGCACAGTGAAATTCTTTGACCGGCGCACGACGAACGAAAGCGAAAACATTTGTCAAGAATGTTTTCAAATCAAGAATGAAAGTCAGAGGTTTGAAGACGATCAGATATCGTCGTAGTTCCGACCATAAACGGCGATGTGGCGGCGTTATTCCCATGACACGCCGGGCAGCGTCCGCAAAACCGAAAGTAGGAAATACTGGGCGAGCTGACCACTAATAATAATAACAAAATAATGATAAAGACAAAACGATATATTTATCGAAAATGGACCCATTAACAAGTGTGGGTAATGTAGATTCATCCACATTAATATGATACTTTTTTATAACCAAATACAAACTCATCATTGTCCCTTTAAGAACAGTTAGTTTAGGTAAGCACTGGGAGTTTACTTAAATACATAGGTATTGAACTTCATATTTTTTCTTTCTTTAGTGTTACGTGACACCACTGATCTTTCGGGGCATTGAGGGTGCACTGTTCAAAACTGAGGTGTAGTCTTATCCATCAGGAGAATCAAAAGTGATCCGCCGCCTCACTCAACAGCCACAGAGCCGTTACGTCAGAGTCTTACGCCTCTAACAGGCTGTTCAGCTGCTATCTCTGATCACTCCAATTCTAATAAATTGATGCCCGGGTTTGTCCTTAAATTCAGTCCTGAGGAAAAATTAGGTGGTAAATAATCGGTCCGTGGGTGCCGCCAGACTCACAAAGCAGAGCAGCGGCGTTACTCAAGGACCTCCACTAGGTGATGGCTCTAACGCTGCGTGGTGGATAACCTTTTGAAAAGGCTACAGGGTACATAACCTTTTGAAATATTTAAACATTCATGTGGTGGCCATTAACTGTGATGCATGTTAAATCCTCTTTAGCTGTGAGAGGTTGCTGCTAGTATTTGCAGCTACTGGACAGACTTTAATAATTAATTTTCAGAGCAGCCCTAGAAATCCCTGAATACATATTCAGATTTACAGAGAAACCTCAGTGGATAAATCCAACTGACTCTTCAATTTTCCAGCCTTGCATAATGAATGCAACTTTGATTTGAGTACACGGACCAATAAGCAAAAAATGATCTTGATCCTTGATTGTTTGCATTGATTAGTATTACATTGGTATTGTTACTTTTGAATGCAGTCAGCTGTAATTTACAAAGGGCCCACTCTAGTTTACAAATTACTGAGCTAACCTCAAGTGAGTTGTCATTGTACCTGTCATCAGACTGTCAGAGTACCCTCTGTGTCAAAGGTTACACAAGCTCCAGTTTAAACAAGCTACTCCGCAGCAAAGGTCACAGACACCTCAGTGCTACCAAATCCAATTACAGGACTGGACTGGCGATAGAATTTAAAACAACCTGCACCTGCCTTCAAAACTGCTACTTGCAAACAATATTGCCTGCAAAGATTAGGATGATTTCCACAGGGGTTGAGTGGTTTAGAACAAAAAGCTGTTACTTGTACATTCATTTCCACATAATGTGTAAATTTCACATAACTTGATCTCCATACAGTGTTAATTAAAGCTGGGGTAGGTTTTGTTTTAAAACTAAATATTAACTTTTTTTTTAAAGAAAAATGTGTTTTCCCATTCAGCTATCAGTAAGGAAAGGAGGGCGATCACAGTGTTTCTCTATGTCTCTGTATGCAGC
Organism: Trachurus japonicus; assembly: GCF_045865225.1. NCBI lineage: Eukaryota > Metazoa > Chordata > Actinopteri > Carangiformes > Carangidae > Trachurus > Trachurus japonicus. The sequence continues at coordinate 14,116,973 of NC_140911.1, forward strand.
AGCCTGAAAGGCCTACAACTTCCAATATATTTGAACAATCAAATCTATTTTGGTCTGGGGGTTCCTGATTGGTTGAAGGGCTGGCCATACTTTGTCATCTCGATTTGTTAGCACAGACTAGCACCGGCCCGGATTTGATTGGTCAAAAATGTTTGCATCAGTCCTATTTTTATATCAATAAGTAATGCACCGTATTTAAATAGATGTTCGATTTGAGGTATCACATAGTTTTGTTTTTAATTTTTTGGCAAATATTTTAAAGGTTTGCTTATATAATATCTTAATTTAAAGAGTCAAAACTTTTAGTCTTTCTTAATCTCCAGTTATGTTATTGGTGTCGGCCTTTGGAAGCTGAAAGTTATCGGTCATCAGTATCGGTTGCAAAAAAAAAAAAGTTATTGTGCATCCCTAACATTTACACATCATTTTTGGCACACAAAATAAGACTGTACATATTAGCCATGTGGTAGTCTGGCACACCCGTTGCATGCTGGGATTGATTCCAGCTCCCTGAGACTCTTGATTAGGGTAATTTGGTATACTGAGGTCCAGTAGTGAATGACTAACACAGTGCACTGGCTAATAGACAACATTATCTTCATTTTATTTTTTTTGTGAATGGGTTATCTAATACGACAGCTTCCATCCTCTGACTAACAGTCTCACCTGAGCGCTATGGTGTGACAAATACACAAATACGAGTTTGTGACGTCTGTACTGCCACTGTTCAGGTGTTTTACATGTCATAGTCACATGGATTGTTCTAGGTGGGTTGCTGATTTTCCTACCTGTGAAATAGACTGTATTCTAATAATAAACAGGCCATTTGTCTTCTCTGACTGATCTGATTGAGACTGACAGGGCTCTGAGTTCAGTAGGCTGATAAATGATGACCCTCAAAACCAAGTGTCATTTCAGTTTATTACAACTAGGTTGAACCTCCTTTTGCCCTTCAGCTCCTCATGAAAGACTGGATACAAGATCTGTTCACCTGAGTGAAGGCTTTTCATGTTGTATAAATTATCACCCAGATTCCTTCTTTCAAAAACTCTTTCAAAAAAAAAATGTAATTATTCTTTTGGATACTGATATTAAACCTCATCCATTCATCACATATGATGATGATTAATACGATTAAATTTACAGTCACAATTCGTAACATGCCTTTTCAGTCAAGGTCTTCGTGTTCATGCACTGGCTTTTTAAATAATGTATAAATAATAAAGAAGTTTTATGTACTGTATGCAGTGACAGTAACAGTATTGTAATATCAGTTAATTTCAGCTCGCTAGCCATACGTATACAGCACTGACATCAATATCAGTGGATGTATCGTGCAACAGTGGTGGTTCTGTTGATAAATACCATCGTTTGAATTCCTCATCATTAAATATCCGGCAGAGTCTCGGTACCAGGCTGCAGAGAAGCAGAGCATTTAGCAATAAAGTGCTGGGAGTCACACCACAACGAGGCAGCGGTGTGAGTCAACCTTGTTTCATTTCTTCCTTGACGCCATGCGACGTGTGGCTGATTGACATTCCTTTTTACAGGAAACTGCTTTGGTTCTTGTTCTGCATCGCAGCTGTTCCATTCCAATAAAGTCCTGCCACCAAACTAATTGGGCTTGGTGTGAAACCTCAAATTGTTCAACATCCTCTGACAGGCAAGAGAAAAGAGTGATTGGTACAGTTGTGTGTGCTCTTTGGTGAGGTTTACCACCACTGACTGCCACAGACACTGAAAAAAAAGAAAGAAATTATTCTGTTTTTGACAACAGGGAGATGATCAGTTTCAGTTGTGTATTTCCCCACAGTTAATAAAGAAATTAGTACATATTTTAAAGAAGCAAATGTTTTTTCCCTGATCAATGAGGCTGCTGCCTGAACAGCTACAAATAGAGATAACAAAAGCTCTAATATTTCCTCTTTACAATGTGGCCAGAAATTGTGTAAATATGCCAGCTATTAACACAAAAGATAATTTAGAGAGTAACACACACAGTTGCAGTTACTTGATATAATATCTGTTTGATTGCTTCCCTGCCTGACTTTGGGTTGATACAACAGACCCCTTCAGCCCCTTGTGTATCATATCTCGTTTTCTCTGCTGTGCAATTGATCTCAGACTGTGAAAAGGAAACCTGCCAGCTTTACATAATTGGATTGCAAAAGATTGCTTCTCTGTTTGAGGCTCACATCAATCTCTGTACCTATTAGAAGGAATGAAGTAAATCTTATTGTCATTTCAATTGTCTTTTATTGAAGGTATGCATCAGAGGTGTGCATCCTATATGTCGTGCTCCCTAGTATTACAGCCTCTTCCTAAAAAGAGCAACCAAATTCAACAGATTATCAAAGGGTGACTGATTGTTTCAAGGTTCCTGCAGCACCGAGGCAGGATATACGCTGTGTGATTACTCCTGGTGGTGGGGTAATATTTTACTCTCCAAATGCAGCTACAGTACATCCTCCTACCATCCTCATAGTATGTTTTTAGCCATTGTTAGTGTTAACGTACTACAGCTGTATTGGAGCTTTTGTAGAATAATCTGCTTCAGCCATGGCGATAAAATGAGAAGAGACTGGCATGTGTGTGAACATGTGCCTGTTCACATTTCGTAAACAAAAATGAAATGTACCATGCCTGTCTTCTCCCTTGGCGATAATTTCACTCGTCTTTTCTGCCACAGCAGACTGTTGTTGCTGAGAGTTGTGATCATTCCCCGTTTCTGCGTGGTTGATGAGGCCCTGTTCAGTTCATTATGGTTTGTCACAGGCTGCAAACGCCATGTTCATCGGACAAAAGCTCTGCATACTAATTTCAGCTTCACTATATTTCAAGCAGCAGCAACAGCAGCAGCAGCCAGGTGTGGCCGTGTTCTGAAGAATGTTTCACCAACCCATCCCCCCACTCATTCCTCCATTTACTGCAGCTTCTCATTATCAAACGCTAAATGTTTGTTCTCTCAGGGAGGTGAAGCACGGCATTTAGCTGCTATGATCGACCAGAACAGCGTTTATTAAAGCACATGAGTGGGGGGTGGAAGAGCACTTGTGATCTGCTCCTGTTGCCGTCATACTAAAGAGCCAAAGAGGAATTTCTGTTTGAAAATGAGATTCACTGTTTTCTTTTAATTATTGTTTTTTTCTTTTACTTATCTAAAAAAGTAAATGAAGCATTTCCTTTATGCAATGTGAGTGAGAGTTACTGTTTATTCACTGGTCAATACAGCTAAAAACAAAATGCTTTTCGATGTGGAAGGAAGGCAATAAGGGGAAGGCTCCAAACAATTGTATTTGTTCTACTTTTGTCCTAATTATTTGAGAGGGTATTAAAAATCTCTATTCAATATTAAAGCAGAAGTAAGTGGTCCGGTCGTTTTCGCTAATGCTGCGTTCCAGGCAGGCTTTTGAAATCGAAATTACAGCTTCAAGTCACAACTTACGACTTTGTAGCGTTTCAGGCAACCCACTCGTGTTTATCCGACCTGTTTTACCGGTGAAAGTCACTATAACGGCCACTCGTAACTTCCGACCGGTGAACTCGTACCAGATCGAACTGGTACCACTTCATGGTCGGAAAAATACGAGTTTCCTTGAACGCACCATAACAGTCCTCGTCCCTACGTCACCACATTCACGGCGTCCCTTGGCTGCACACACAGCCCTGCATGCCGTTCTCTCTCCTCATTGGATAAAAACTGTAGGATACGATAAATGTTTTCTTTTCGGCTCAGAGCAGAGCAGAGTGACTGACAGACCCGTGTTTCAGTCCAAACACTCTATGTAAGTGATTGCTGTCGGAAGATATAACTATTTAAGACTTATATTAACACAAATATATCACTTACTTCTGCTTTAATGTAGGGATGAGCGAGGCCAGGAGATGTGTAACTTACCAGACAATCCCGTGATACGAAACATTTCCTAAAACCAAATTTCTCTAAAGTATAAGACAATTCCACTCAACTGAACAACCACCGGCCCTATCAGTTTAAAGATATCAAAAACCCATGAGTATTTGAGTTAGAGACATTGTAGATTGTATTAAACAGATGTCTGGTTGGAGAGGGAAGGCCTTTTTCAAGTAAACCCAGTTTGATGTGAATGGATAATAGATAGGAGAATGGATTCCAGGTCTGTCACTAGCAACTTTGATAATAAGGTAGGACCACAGGAGGTCCAGGCTCAGGGGTCTTTGCTTTTTCGAGAGGAGGGAAATGGGGGCTTGAATAGGAGATTGGAGAGGGAAGAAGAAGCCTTGTGCCAATTTTATTTCTTTTAAAACCCAGCTGGACATCTGGTCCTGGACATTTACCACTTTGTAGAGACAACATGGGCAGATTTCATTCAGCCATAGTGATAAGCTTCGTTAGAACAGACTGTACAGTGAACGAAACATCCATTTTATCAAAAAAAAAAAAAAAACTATCGATATTGGAAGGAACCTTGATCATTCCTCGAATGCATTATTAATTTCCAAAGGTCCAATATAAATTTGTATAGATGTAATGGTTGGGGATATATAGGTAGCATACTTTGTGCCAAATTGAGATATGTGTTATGCCAACTTGATGTTTCTAGGGTTTTTTTCCCTCATAACCTGTATAGCAGAGTGTAGTGAGGCACCAAGACATGGCACCAAGAGATAACGTGGAAAGCTTTGAATAGACCTCTTGAGGAACTCTCAGGATCGCCATCTGGCCTTCTCACCTCTCGCAACAAAAGTGCCAGAATCAACACTAGCCAGACACAGAGCCACCCTTCTGAAACCCAGAGAGGCCACTGTTCTGACATGATAACAAAAATAATAGCAGGATGTGAGCCTATTGGGTCATCCTTATCAGATCCCAGGAGAAGGACAAGACAAGGTAAAACCATCTGTGGACCGGAGACCATTGTTTTATTCAACAAACTGAAATACAGAGATATACAATGGAAACTTGTTCAGAACGAAATACAAAATGATAAGAGGTCTCATTCTCTCTCTCTCTGTCTGGCTTACCCACACACACAGACATAGAGTCACCTCCCCTCCCTCCTGAGGGTCCTCGTAGACACCTGCCATACTGTAAATTGCACATGCATTTGTGAAGCAATATAAGCACCTATATTCCTCCTTAAGCAAAGCACCTGAATGAACATGAACTATTCAGTGATGCAGTCAATGATTATTGTCTGTGTAATATGAAGTGGCCAAGTTATGATATGCTAAATTTTAATAATTGTTTGCCCTGCAACTGATACAGTAGTTATCTAATTCCTATATCAATAGCGTTCAAAATAATCTTGGCATTTAACTAGTCCTGCTTGATTCCTCGATGGCTGTGAAGCTAACTTCTTGCTGCTAATTGGCATGTAAAAGACACTAATATGACAAGTAGATTACTACTATTGACAAGAGGTCAGTAGTAATAGTTTTCAAAAGACAGTGTGGTCAGATATAATAACAGTGCTACACTTGAAAGCAGACACTTGATTACCTTGGCAGACTTCAAAGGTATACATATATATCTGAAGAAAAGCAATCCAATTGAGGATTCATTTGGCAGTTTAAGTATCCTTTTAATACTGTAATGTAAAGACGTGCTGGGGAGTATCCTCAACAAATACTCACAACATTTATTGTACCGAACATTTGATGAGCCATACATTACTTATTGCATAGAGGTCTGGGGGCATGCGTATAAAACTATTACAAAACCAATTTTCATATTACAAAAGAGAGCAATAAGGATAATCAACAGGGCTGATTATCGAGACTGAACAAACAAATTTTTCATAAACCTACAGTTCTTAAAATTCAATGATCTTGTGGACTATAAAACTGCTCAAATTATGTATAAAGTAAATAATAGTATGCTTCCAGATGGTGTGCAGAGAATGTTTCAGACTCGAACCAGATATGAACTAAGAGGGACTTGTACAAAAGGAGGCAATTAAAGGAGTCGATCAATGGAATAATCTAGAATTAGAAATCAAACTGTGCAACACACTTAACAGATTCAAAACGTTATTTAAAAATAATATAAAACTGAATTATAAATACTAGTGTGCTCATAAACTGCTGTATGTAGAATATGCAGGTTTTTTGTTCTGTCAAAATTTTTAAAAAATGAGTGAACAGAAAATGTCAATTTAAGAAGGGTAGGCAAAATAAGCTGATGCTTTAGCCTACACCTTTTCGGTCAAAGTGCATTGTATTGCTTGTTGTGTTTTTGTTTTGTTTTGTATCTATACTTTTATATTTGTCTATTGTACTTGTTTTTATAAGACCAAAATAAACACACTAAACTAAACTAATACAATTTGAATCTACGAAGCATATATGAGAATGGGTAAGTCTGACCTACTGTACCCATCCCCTCTCCAATTTTAAGCGAGGCTTTAAAATGAGCTTCTTGTAAAAAGATATGGGCACCCAGGTGGTAGAGATGATGTTAATACCTTTTCAATGTTTTATGGGATTCACAAGCCCTTCTCAGTCAAAAGTAGTGAATTTAACATCTCCCTGTTAGACAATGCTGTTAAAATAGGTGGGGTTATAGTTAGAAATTGGGGTGCCATATACTGTACAGTAAAATAAAGTGTTACAGAAAAGTTGTTTCAGACTTTTGGGCTCCACCCCACCCACAGAGAAATGCCTGCCATTACTTCAATAAACTTGAAAATTTAAATGTACCTAATTGGGCAAGCAGGTAAACAGAAGTGCATGTGAACAATCCTAATAAAGAGTGGAGGAACAAGCAGTTGTATCACACAATAATCTGTCATTTAAGACTGGCGCCTGCAATGTAATATTTGTAACTGAGATCATTCTACTATTTTTAAAAGCATCAACAATTAATATTCATAGTCAAAAATGGAAACATCATCATCACCAACCACTTTATTGAGACCCATGTGGTGAATGAGAAATAAAGTCCTTTGAGCAACGACAAAAAATGACTATCCAAACATGAATAATTTGCATTATTAAATGTTCTAAACACTGATATAATGACTCAGTTGTATAATGCTGAAATGATAATAATATAAACTGTAGTCATACAGTTTGATGTCTAGTCAAATCCAGATTTTTTCCCCCACCACTAGACGTGGATATGTCTTGTTCCGGCTCAGTTTCTGGTGTCCTTATGTATTGTATGATACCAATTTTGCTGAACAATAGGCATTTGAAAGAGCTATGGTAAGACAAGAGCAATTCTCTCTTTCACTTGTTTTGTTGAGATGGTAGGCAGTGAAAGATCTTTAAATTTGAAAAACTGACGGCAAGGGGGTTTCAGGGTTTGTAAATGTGAGAACAAAGCCGTTTGACTTAACATGGCACTAAATCTCAAATGCCGTCCTGCAGGTGATCTGCGATGAGGTTCATTAAGAACAAAGACATAATCAGGTCAACCACTGTACAGTAAGGCTGTGGGCAGGCGGCAGTTATAATCATGTTCAGTTACATCCTCACATACGCATTGACAAGAAGTGCTGTGAAACTGGTTTTGGACTCCCTACTGCTACAATTTCGTATGTATTAAAAAAGCTATTATGAACATGGTCCACTTAACAATTTATTTTTCAGTCCATGTGACATTAATTTTTTCACGCTCTGGTCACTGTGCATCTTGAACGTGAACGCAATTTAACACACTAGTATAAGGCTGAAACAAAAGCACACTGTGTAGTGTGCATATAGGATCACACCCAAGCAGCTAAAGACGTATTACATTGGCCCTTGAATCTGAGCAGAGGGGGTAATACATTCAGAGAAAATTGGCTTATACTAAAATGTACTAAAACATATCCGCTCAAAATAGATTTAATGCTTTCCACAATCGATTTTGCCCTCGCTCAGGTTATGCCTACTCAAGTCTGTCTGCTTGCAAGTTGCATTTTTGTTCCCACAGCTGGAGTTCCTGCTGCGTTGTTGGAAGCCCCGCATTGGATGAAGCGTTGGCTCGTCAGCTCAGCAGCCCTCTTCCTCTTAGAACATTAGTCTCTGAAATGCAAAACAGGCTTTGTGGTATTTTGGAGCCATTTGTACTCGTGCACTTTGAATTACCTTTTTGGGATGTTTTCAAGCCTTTTTGTTATTTTTTGTGTTACTTCGTGTCTACTCTGCACTATTTTGAGTGGTTGGTCACATGGTAAATTACAGGGTGAATGTTGACTTATAATTTGAATGGAACACAGCATTAATTAGGCGGAACTCTGAAGCTTTATCTGGAACTGGATCCTGCTGGTTTATGTAAGCCTGTCAATCACTGGTTGAATCCATAGTTACTAAATTATGCATCACAGTTGATTGTCACACGGTTTTAGAAATAATAATCTATTAGCTATTTCAACCTTAATCTAGATGCAGTTGTCCAAACAGATCTATGATCCAAAACAATAAGCTACAGTTTATACAGTGAACTAGGGGAGAGTGGGGTAATTTGTGCCATGGGGCAAGTAGTTCCACCCCTGTTATCTAGAAAACCATAGAAGAAGTTGGTCATGTGACCACATATTTTTGAAGGGGCATCCATTTCACTCATCCTATCAAGAAGGGAGACACATGGCTTGAGAGGAAAGCACATTTATGTTCAAAAAACAAGTTTTTGCCCTCCAAAGTAAAATTTCTATGATCAAGGTTTTTTGATTGCCATGTTTGAACAATTATAGAGAACTTTGAAAACAGTTCACACATGTTTTAGTGCTTTATTAAGCTACACCATGAGTCTATACAGTTAGCATGATGCCAGCTCAAAACAGCTGGGGAATCCTTTTTTTTCAAAATGCTGGGCTTGGGGTAATTTGTGCCAAAGGGCCTGGGTTAAGTTGTGCCAGTGGCAGTGCTGTCTGTGTGTAGGAGAAACATGGCAGTGGGCACGGATTTGCTTGAAACTTAACATGTGTGATGAGGGACCGCCCCTGAACACACCTGCCCAGTCTGGTTGTCTCGTAGCCTGGTGGATGAACAAAACATTGCGTTTCTTTGTGCCACAGCCCCCAGTGTGCCTCAGGCCTCCACGACTACATGGGGACAAGCGAAGGCCCGGTCATCGCCGCTTCTGGCTTTAATTTTGTATTGAATGTCTTGCTTTTATATAGCATTAACATTTGTGAGATTAAAATGATCTGTTTTACTTCAATTACCAATGGCACAATTTACCCCAGTGAATTCTCTCCAATGGCACAACTTACCCCGCACCGGGGGCAAGTTGTGCCAGATTTTTTTTTTTTTTTCTAAAGCTATATTTCTGAAACAGTTGATTTAAGATTCAAAGTGATTGTTCCCAGGGATGCACAAGATCCTAAACTATATGTACATATATTAGTTGGGGGCATTATTATAATCCCCTTGCTTTAAAGGCAATTTAAGTAAAAATTGGCACTACTTACCCCGCTCTCCCCTATAGGATGAACCTTCCTTTTAGCATTAAATTCAATAACCATACACTAAACTGTACATTTTACCTTTCTTGAAAAAAAAAATCTATAGTTTTATTATTAGAATTAAATGAGTCTGCTTGCTTCCACTTACTTTTTTACTGTGTCACAGAGTGGGACTTGGCAGAGACGTGTACAGCTGGCTCATGCAGCGTTGCTTTGAAGCCACTTGATGCTTTGGAGAGGCATATGGACTGTGTGACCTGACTGCGTGTCAGCGTGTCGACCTGGCTGTAAAAGCACACAGCGGGGCTACAATCCTGGCTCCACTGTGTTTCACTGTGTCTGCCAAAAGAGTAGAGCAAGGAAGGCACTTTAAACTTGAAAATAGCATATGCATACTTAATGGTAGCAGAATAGTGACCAAGCGTAGTTTGTGTTTACTTTCAAGACTATTAAGGTTGTTGCATATGCCCATGGTGTCCAAAAGGGTGAATAAGCCCTACAGTAATGGTGACCCTTTTACTTTTCCTCTAACACCACAGGCTGTAGACTATAGGGCTCTGTTCTCCTGAAATAGGGTACGAAACAAAGCAAGCTCTCCAGGCACAAACACAAATGGGCCTGGCCGGCAATTCCTTTGCAGTTTTGGTTACCACAGGTGCTGTTGCAAAACCAGCTTCAGCCAACGTGGAAGAGAGACTCAATACATTATTAGCAGGAGGAATACAGAATCAGCAGGTGGTGTGGGATGAGCTTCCACTAATCGCCAATCACATGAGCTCCTCATCCTCATCCTCATCAAAAGCAGCAACCAGTGAAACCGTGAGAGATGCTGAGGACTGTGAGAGAGAGAAACATTCATCTCATTTCACAAATAGAAAATAAATAAACACAGCACCCTATATATTTATAGACAGCACTGCATGCAGTATGTGCTGTAAATGGTAAAGAAACAACATTAAAAAACAGGCAGCTGATGTATGTTGGCAGCAGCTGCTGGTTGTTTTGAGTTGTGCAAACAATCAGTGAAATTATAGATGAAACACGTATCATTTCCCCCGCTGTGAGATGAATGCAGGGGTTTGATGAACTACACAGAAAAGACCTGACATTTGACAGGTTGTTGTGGGTGGCTCACACATCACATAGAACAGCACTATTAATCTTTCTGTTGAATTCCACATCTCAGAATTGCATCCGTCATCTTTACATTGATGTTATATTGATTGAGAATTACATTCTTTTAAAAAGTGCATTTTTTGGTGCATATCTGCAGTAAATGAAAATACAATATATTACTTCACTGAAAGGTGTTTCATTTTGGAAGTGCGTGCGTGCCTTGTGTGTCTGATAGTAGCATGGTCTTAGCAGCTTTTAATGCAAATGCCATAAATGACCACCAAAATCTTACACTTTAGGCCTCACCAGTTTATCTGCCCCCCACCACACATCAATCATTCTGGACAAGAACTTATCAACACAAGATCTGTGCCTCAGAAAAATCCAATACAAAATGCAATGGCCTTGTTGTTGGCAATGTGCCTGTAGGAAGACGGAGCTCTAAGTCCTGAGGTTGTTCCTATCACCCAGTACTGTGGTATCCTCACATGGTCCTAGAGCATACATCAATAACACCACACTCACGCAAGGCAAGAGAGAAACACAAATGTCAGCACCAAGGACAGCTCCCCAGTGCTGAAGTCAGTAGGAGCAATAACTAGCACTAACTTCTGCCTCAGTGGTTCCGTAAGACACCATTACACTACAAAGATTGTGAGTAAGTAGCCTCAGGTCCTGATGTGAAGTCAAGAGGATTCTCATGTCTGTAATGCACAGCTTGTTGTGGGGTTACCAAATTCGATACCACACTGGATGAGGAATCATACTGTTATTCCTGGAGTTTTCATATTGTTATGGTCTAGAGCTTGTATTATTTGATTGCAGTTGATTGATACAGTATTGCCACAGCACAGTCATAGTTATTTCTGATGTCCTTAAAAGCATCAGGACTGAGCGCCTCAACACTGCCCCCCTACAATGAGGATCTTCATACAAGCACTGGTGAACATTTACTGTAAATAGTGCTGCAAGGCCCCTGTATGAATTTTGCAATGGTTTCTCAGCTTGTGTGTGCAGCCTTCCCACAGACTGTGTGTTTCTTCACGCTAATGATTGGTCTTTGGTGGCAATATTCCTTTGTTCCACAGTCTTGCTGCACTTCATCACAACCCAGTGGGTGATCCACCTGTATATAGATGCAGACATGCTTTATTCTGATAACATTTCTCCTGCTAAATGACATAACCTGTGTCATGGGACATGCTGTAGTGTCCCTTCTCCCAGTCCCTCTAGTTCATCTGTTCTCTGCTTAGTTTGTGATAGGATTCAAGGTTTACCTTTAGGAATATATAAGAGCTGAGATTTGTATTTCTTTGTAAGACTAGTAGAGCTGTGGATGGACTACGGAGTGTACAAAGATTAGAGATATGGTCAGGGCTTGAGAATGGCTTCATCTGTGAGGGGGCTTGGTAGATTTATGGAAGCACAGCCTGAGACCCACTGCAGGGCCGAGTCGACTGATAGGTCAAAACATCATTTAACATGAATGCATGGCCTCAGTGTGAATGCCTGCCGAATTTCTGGTTTCTAATAGTTCAACACCTTGCAACTTTAGTACAGAAATAGCATGTTTTAATAGCAGGGCAGAAAGTAAAGGATGTGGAGATGGTGTAGCCCATCTGATTTGACCTTTCAGTTCATTTGAGAATAATTTAATTCACATAGTGTAAAAAAAAGAAGAAGAAAAGAAAAGAATTAACCTTAAAAATGTTGTCATAACATAATATTGAGTTTTGAAGAATAGCCAATATCCGCATCCTTCAGCATGGATAGTTATACTTGGCCTGGGGGATACATAAATGTGATGAATATTTTAAACCTCTTATGACATGATCCTTGATCATGATCCTATACTTTAGCCACCTAATGCAACCCAAGCAAGTTCTATTCAGTGAAGAGTGCTATTGGATACAGGCAAATGCTACAATGAAAGCTGCAAGAAGTCATTTCTATTTTATTATTTTTTTTGCAGTGCATTGTCCACTTTATTGTGAGAATCTGAAAAGTGAAAATGAGTACTTTTTATTATAAAGATGATAAGACAGTTTTTCTTCTCCTTATTATGACTATTTGTATAACTGCTTTTAATTCAGCAGCATTAACTCATATGACAATAAATGACAGCTTTGGAGAAATTCTTGGTTTTATTGCCACTAATCGAGGTAAGAAGATTAACCCCAACAGGAAGGCTCAGTGGATGATAAACGAGTTGAAACCTCTCAACACGAAGCCACCAGCAGTCAGGAGTGCTCTAAGTTGTTAATGATCACCAGTGGCAATTTTGTCATCAATTAAAGTGACAAGCGGATGTTAAAGGTGTCTCCACAGGAAGTCTCTCTTCTACGGTGTCAAAGCCCTGACAGGGAAGCGAAAATGAGGCTTGCGGACTGCTGACTGCAGCATCACAGCTCCCCTGTACGTGCAAGATAGTGCCACTGCAATTAAGAGCTGCGCTTGTCTAATGGGGCAGCAACATGAAGAATATGGGGAAGCCACAAATGTGAAAGGCTTGAAAGTCTGAACCGTGAAGGCTCTGAGCTTCAAATAGACTTGGAGTAAACCTTGTCTTAAATGATGGCTAACAGATCAAAGTCACAGAACTTTAGCCATTCAAGGGATTCAGGGGAGTAATGCTGGGCTTTCAGGGACTGTGGCTTTCAGACACCCAAACACACCGACTCCTAATCTCCATACACAGCAGGAGCAGGGCCGAGAAACTGCACTGTTACTTAAAGTCTTATGTATAATGAATGATTGTTTTGCATTACCTAAGTGACCTTTATTGCTTATGCTGTGTGAAAATTATAGTTTGTTGCTCAGCCGTACGCCCCTGTGTCTGTCACTATATCCTATTGTATTGTTTCTTCCATTTATTTTACACAAGATACCTTCGAACCTTTCCATCAGTCTCAACTGTATTCATACTGCTATAGTAACATATTATTATGAGTATGTGTGTGCTGAGGTTAGCAATCTTTTTTCTAACTCTGTGCTCATGGGTCAACACATCCTTTGGTTAAGACTTAGAACAGACACTCTTCTTTATACTTAGCCTACATTTTGAGTACATACTTTAAGTAAAGTTAAATGAATACATCATGTGCAGCTTCAACTCTGTCGCAGTGACAATAGGATATAATCACCTCACGGTGGCTTCTGTTATGGTACAGGTTGGAATAATATCCGTTGGCTAACACACTAATGACTGTACTGTCTCATTCTGGTATGTGGATAATCTAGCTAGCTTTCAGTTAAGCCAAATCGAGTTCATGGGTTTGTGTCACTTGAACATTCATTGTCACCTCACCAGCACATACAGCTGTGATAAGCCCTGAGGGCAAAATGTGATCACGTCAGTCACCTCCCTCAATGCTTTAACCATGCTCAGCTTTGTCAGACAGTAGTAAAGCAAGTTTGAAACAGTATCTGAGATTGTATATAAAAGTCAAGTAGGTAGGAGAAAGTGAGTCAGTGTCCGACTTTAGATTGTTAGCATATGGCTGTTGGAGGCAGTATGTACCAGGGCAGTTACGTATCAAACTTGTTAAGATTTGGTCGTTCATTTTTGGCCAGAATTACACCAGTGGCACTTTAACTAATAATGTAGTCAGAGGATGCCAGAAACTCGACATTCAAGACAAAAAATGATAGTCAGAGTTTCCTAAAGTTAAAGAAGTGAATGTCAAGATTTTTCACCCGCAATGTGCTGAAGTCGTAATGATCTGTCACCTTGCAGTGTGATGGCTACAGCTATGAACTGTTTTACTGCATGTTGTTCTTGTAGTGCAAATGAAAGGGGGAAAAAACAGCAGTGTGGAATGAAAATTGCACAATTTTATGTTTATCACAGTTGTGTTGCCATAAATTAACTCATTTCGTAAAGTTGAGCTACGTGTTATTGGAGCACCAACCGTGTGCCCAAATTGTACTTGTCACCCGTTGGAATATGTGTCCTCACTTGAGCGCTGAAAGACTGAGGCTTGATACGCTCCCTCACCCTGCTGCCACCGCTGTCATGCACTGGTGTTTAATTGAATACTTCACTGTTTGTTTGTTTAAATAAGCATCAATTTCAGCCATAGCAGGTGAGAAATAAGTGTTTTGCCTTTTAAAGTGCAACAAATAATTTAAAGTGGCAGAGTTTTTTCTGAGAAATGGCTCAATTTGTTTATCTGGAGTTGAATTTCTTTTGTTATGCTGTAGATGTAACTTAACCAGCTGTATCATTTGAATGAAGCCTCTGCCATTTCCCTTTTTTGTTGTTGCTGATACTTTTATCTTTGCTGACTCATTTTTATATACCTTTGGTATTTCCTTCCTTCATTCTCAATGCTTGGCAGGTGTCCTTGTTTAAATGACAGGTAGTTAGCTTGTTAGTGTCTGACGAAGGATCCAGGTGGCAAGCCATCCAAATATAAACCAATCACCTCGACGTGCAAGAACGTGCTCCTGCAACCTTCTGCACACCTCCATGCTGTACATCTGTCCTGTGGAAACACACACCATGCACCATTTTCTTTTTTTACTGCCATATTTCCAAATATTCATTGAATGACAGATGTCACCGCAGATCTTCAATAACGAACACAGATGTCTGTGTGTGTACTCTCGTTGTCTCATTCCAAATAGTATTACAATCCTCAAAGTCTCAGAGCTTTCTTTCCTCAGCTATATAGTCTAAATGGAGCCGGAGACCTGGCAGTAATGGGTGTCTTGTCTCCTGGGTTGATGTTCTCAGGCTGAGGCTCAGCGAGAGCCAAATTAATTGATACCACTGAGGGTGGGTGCAGTTTGGGGTGCATGATAGAGCAAGGGTGAATGGGGACAGTCGGGGATACTGCTGTTTTGGAGTAGTAATTTAATACGTCATTTTGGAACAGTTTTTCTTACTGTTGGAAATTTTGTCCAATATTAAAAAAAAAAAAAAAAAAAACCATGAGTCATGACACACATTTACCGCTTAGATGTCAGAGCGGAGGGCTATACAGTAGCTGGAAGAGGTTCAATGGGGCAAGAAACGCAAGCAGTCAGAGGATGTGACAGATTGTAAATAAGCCAGCACTGTGTCAGAATACTGTTCTGCCTATTATATGTGTGGTACACTTGTTTTCATGCAGCCAATCAACTCTTTGCATTAAGAACTGATATCCCTGCTTTATCAGTAGTGCAGAATTTGCAGAGGAGAATGTAACACATCTCTCCATCCTTGCTTTATTCTATTATTAGGACGGTGCTGCTAATATACCCGTCAGGTGCCATTAAAGGGGCCATTTGTAAGATTTATATGCCGCCAAATGTGGTTTCTTGCCGGGAGCTAGTGGTGGTAATTGTTGTTTTACAACAGCTTCTTAGATTTTTGTTTCTACAAGACAGGTGTGGCAGGGATAAGAGACAGGGGTGTTCCTTCCCCATTGATGAACACAGCTCTCATTAACTAGATAGAGTTTGGTCCTAAACAACAGACAACTCTCCTAACTAAAACCCTATTTCTACTGGACAAAAAAAGTATACAGCTGTTATTGCTAACCCTGGTTATTTAGCAGGCAAAACTCAGAGATTGCTCCTTTACAGTATACCATTGCAGAAAAAAGTTGTGCAACGTGCAGATATCACAATGAGTAAAGACAAGTCATAGACAACTTTTCAAAGGCACATGACCTAGAACCATCTCAGGAATTGTCTCAATTATAACATGTACATTATATTTTAGCTTTTTCTCTTGAACACGTATTGATGTCTTGTTATACCTGCTCTGATATGGCTATGATATGGAGCCTTTTTAATCCCTTGTGTTTGCAAGTGAATGTGAGTGGAGACTTTTTTTGTACTTTTACTCTCTGGAAGGTGAGTCTTGTTTTCTTTTTTGCAGTGCGTGACCCTTTAGCAGCAGAAGTCCTGACC